>NC_062531.1:1112850-1122850 GCF_022655615.1 Tachysurus fulvidraco
GAGTCAGAGCCACATGTCTTGGCTTTCACCAAAAAAAAAATTCAAGTCAAAAGACCCAAAACTGGATTTTATATGAATATTGTTCTACGGCCCTGGTCGTCGGGTGCAGCGTTTTTGTGTACTTGTTTACTATATAACTTTGAAATAAAAGGCTGCAGGCTCAGTCTGACAAGCCATAAATAAGCCTAGACTCTCTCTCTATCACTCTGGTGTGAAAACAGGCCTGTAACTTGTCACCCTGAGCTGTGAGAGGGACAAAAGGTCAGGGATTACGCAAGAATTCTTCTGCGCATCCAGTTCACGCAGACACAGGCAAAGAACATACGGCATGTCATATACCGTTGGAATCGTCTGCTTATTGGCTAAACGGCTGTATAGGTCCCCGCCCATTTCATTGCTATTGGAAGGAGTAATTGTCAGTCAAAGGCGGGTTCCCAAAAATGAGGTCATGCCACCATTGGCTTCCCAGCCGTCTATCTCTGCCATACAAGCACCGATTGGCTCAAATGAGGGCTTATTTGATTCGTTAGGACCTGGGCTATAAATATGACGTAGACTTTGAATTTTTTAATATCCCAATTAGGAGTTAGAGCGGCAAAACGAGATGATGGCGCACTTCTGTTTCCAGTTTTCAGAACACTAACGGAATATTTGCGGCGCGACCAGAGCATTTTGGATTAAAAGGCTTACAGATTTCAATTCCTTGGACCTGTGTGGATTTTTGTGGATTATTTGTGTTGGAATATATTACCCCAGTGAAGAAAGAGACGCGTCTAAAGGTAAGGGGAAAACCGGTCTAGCGCCACCTAGGTCAGTTTTGTCCAAAATTTTTTCTAATTGTATGAAGGCTGTGAATCATATTGTGCTTTGTGTGTGGGCTTAAAAATTATTGAGAGTATAAACTTTACTAAGTAAATAGGTTTTTTCGTGTTTTTGGAGGATTTGATGCTTTAAAGTTGAATTGAAGCTTGTTTCTGGGTCATCCCCTAGTGGTCACTTCTACTTCCGTGCCGTGCATGGCACAGCGACCCGTAAGAGGTTTATTACTCACAATATGTGTGTGTGCGTGTGTGTGCGTGTGTGTGTGTGTGTGTGTGTGTGTGTGTGTGTGTGTGTGTGTGTGTACTCACCATAAAACCAAAGGCCAAGATTTTGAGAACACACTCAATAGAGAAGAGCAAGGTGAAGGCAGTGTTGAGGTGTTTCAGCACAGCGTCGTATACAGGAGGAGCTGAATAATACTGAGAGAGAGAGAGAGAGAGAGAGAGAGAGAGAGAGAGAGAGAGAGAGAGAGAAGTGAAAGAGAAAAAGTTTTAGAAGAAAAACATGTGTGTGAGTATATGTGTGTATGTGTATGTCTGTAGGGATATACGTGTGTGTGTGTGTGTGTGTGGGTATGTGTGTGTGTGTGTATGTGTGGGTATGAGTATATAAGTGTGTGTGTATGTGTGGGTATGAGTATATAAGTGTGTGTGTGTGAGTGTACGAGTGTGTGTACAGTACCTTCATCATGAGGACGATGGTGTTGAGTGTGATCATGGTCAGCACCGTGTACTCAAACGAAGGCGACACCACAAAGTGCCACAGTCGATATTGGATTGTGTGACGGTTCTGAGGCATGTAGCGTGTTAGCGGCTTAGCGCTGATTGCAAAGTCAATACATGCCCTCTGACACACACACACACACACACACAGCAGACAAACCATAATGAAAAAAATGTCATGAGAATATTAAGAATGAGATGAAGACAAAAAAAATAAATAAATTAGTGTGATTAGAGATTAGAGAGAGAGAGAGAGAGAGAGAGAGAGAGAGAGAAGGTGTATTCGTGTGTGTGTGTGTGTGTGTGTGTGTGTGTGTGTGTGTGTGTGTGTTTCACCTCGTTCTTCTCCAGGCTGCACTCCTCCATCATCTTGTCTCCTTGCTCCTGGAAGGTGATGATGATGAGAGCAACAAAGATGTTGACGAAGAAGAACGGGAAAACCACAAAATAAATGACGTAGAAGATCGACATTTCCATCCGATTCCCTCGACTTGGACCCTGATCTTCATCCGTCACGTCCACCGAGTGCTGGAGAACTCTGTGTGGCACACACACACACACACACACACACACACACACACACACACACACACACACACACACACACAGTTTTTTTATTTTCTAAAGAACATCAGATGAAATTCAATCCTGCAAAAAAAAGAAAATATTTACAAATATAATTACAAATAAATAATTATGATGTTATTGTGGCAGGTGGAGGTCGGTAAGTGATTATTAGGCATTAGGTTATTCATTGGTTGGTGCTGATAGAGGAGGTTGGATTATGTCTATATAAACAACATGCATGTGTGACCTAAACAAGCGTCACTTCCCGGGATCCCATTTCGCTTCCGGTTTATGGATTGAGGGCTGTTGGGATTTTGGTACTGAAACAACTATCGCTATGCATCTCTTTTAAAACATGGATTATACATGTGGGTTTTCTGCAGCTCCTTGTGTTGTCTTTTCTGGACCATTTGTGTGATTGTGGTTTTACAAGTGAATGCATTTTAGATTTCCTTTGTCATTACATTCAATAAACAGTGTTCCATTTTTATACCAGTACCTCTGTCTCCATTGTCAATTTGCCACAAAGTGGGGAACTTGTGCACAGTATTTTCAATTAATTCCTTGGGTGAGATTCCCAGGGTGGCGTCGTCGGGCATTGTTAACCCTTTAGGGTTCTTAAATCATTTAAATTCATTTAATTCATACCCCCCCCTATTAGTGTAAACACAATATTTACTTTATTAACAGTTACATTAAAGGTAAATAAATAGTGACACAAAAAAATCATTTGTCAATATAAATAAATAAATAAAAAATATATATATATACAGAGTAGCGTTGTCAAAGTCCCACAAGGTAAGGAAAGCTGCAGTTATAACACACGCACACACACACACTAGCACACACAGACACACACACACGCACACACAGACACAAACAAGCACACAGACACACACAGAGACACACACAAACACAAACACACAAATACACACACAAACACACACACGAGGCAAACACACTCACAAACACACACACACAGACACACACAAGCACATGCAGACACACACACAAGCACACACACACACAGACACACACACAAACACACATACATAAACAAGCAAACACACACACAGACACACACACAGACACAAACACACACACAAACACACACACAGACACAAACAGACACACACACAAATACACACACAGACACAAACACACACACAAACACAAGCACGCACACACACACAGAAGCAGACACACACAAATACACACACAGACACAAACACACACACAAACACACACAAACACAAGCACGCACACACACACAGAAGCACACACACACACACAGACACTCTTTCTCTCTTACTGAGGCCAGCCTTCTCCTGTAGAGACGGTGAACAGTGTGAGTAACGCCCAGATGACATTATCATAGTGAAACTCGTGTCTCCTCCACTCACGCCTCTTCACCTCCTTCTTATCTTTGTTGTAGTCAATGTAGTAACCCCTGATACACACACACACACACACACACACACACACACACAAGATATTAACATTCTGACATCACAGTTCGAATTAAAAAGTTAAAGTTGATTCATTTATCAAAGACATTAATTTGTGTGTGTGTGAGGGTCGAGTGTGTGTAGTTACACGTACTGACAGTCTTTCTCTGTGTCCTTGGAGCCGTCAGTGCAGTAGAAGAACTTCCCCTTGAAGAGCTGCACAGCGATGACGGCGAAGATGAACATGAAGAGCTTATAGACGATGAGGATGTTAAAGACGTTCTTCAGAGACGTGACCACACAATCAAACACCGCCTGGAAACACACACACACAGAGACACACACACACAGAGACACACCAGAAAGAAACACACACAGAGACACCCCAGAAAGAAACACACACACACACAGAGACACACACACACACACATATAGAGAGAGACACACACACACACACACACACACACGAGAGACACACACACACACACAGACACCCCAGAAAGAAACACACACACACACACACACATAGAGAGAGACACACACACACACACGAGAGAGACACACACACACACACACACACAGAGACACACACACAGAGACACCCCAGAAAGAAACAAACACACACACACACAGAGAGACACATAGACAGAAGCATTTTTATTTTTATGCATGTGATGTCAACAGTCCAACTCTTCTCTGTGTTGACTCCGCCCACTCGCCCCCTACAGTTCCCCACAGGCCCCGCCCCCTTTTGCTCACCTTTAGTTTAGGAAGTCGCTTAATGGTCTTCAGAGGCCGGAGAACTCGCAGCACTCGCAGAGACTTGATGGTTTTAATGTCTCTCCCTTTAGTATTCCTACAGAAAACAACACACACATGCACACACACACACACACACACACAGACACACACACAGACACACACACACACACAATTAAATATATTATATCATATTACACATTTAGTATTCATGAAATTCCATCTTACACACACATGCACACACACACACACACACACACACACATACTATTACACATCGGATTTATGAATCTCAATAAGAAAACTGTGGAACATACACACAAAAACACACAAACACACGCATACACACACAAACACACGCATACACACACAAACACATGCATACACACACACAAACACATGCATACACACAAACACACACAAACACACGCATACACACACAAACACACGCATACACACACAAAAACACACAAACACACGCATACACACACAAACACACGCATACACACACAAACACACGCATACACACACACAAACACATGCATACACACAAACACACACAAACACACGCATACACACACACAAACACATGCATACACACAAACACACGCATACACACACACAAACACACGCATACACGCACAAAAAATGTAGGAACTGTGTTTTTACCCCAGTAAATTCCTGGCAGAAGAAAGGGGGGGTGCCACAATCCCAGAGGAACCAATCAACAAACACACAAATAAACATAAACAACCATAAACAGACCAGAGCTCTGAGTGTGTGCAGTGTGTGAGTGTGTGGGCTGAACACACACACAGTGTACACATAAACAACACATTACACACACGTGTAACATTCCGATGTTCTCTGCCTCATTCAGAGTCACACAGTTATTATCACACCTAGTGGTCAAAATAAGGTACTGCACCCTGTGCTAATGAATAATAAAATACAAGCTCTAGATGCCCACTGGGGTACGAGTCACACTGCCCCATGCTCAGAGGAGGAGCAGAGAACAATACAGGGCAGTTAATTACAGGTTGCCAGATTGACAGAGTTTAACAACATCACACAGAAGAGATCTAATTTTGTAGGAAATAACTAGAAGAAAAGCGAACAGACTTCCTCCCAGTGTGAGTGCAGGCTGTGTGTGTATGATGGACAGAACTGTGTGTGTATGATGGACAGAACTGTGTGTGTATGATGGACAGAACTGTGTGTGTATGATGGACAGAACTGTGTGTGTATGATGTACAGAACTGTGTGTGTATGATGTACAGAACTGTGTGTGTATGATGAACAGAACTGTGTGTGTATGATGGACAGAACTGTGTGTGTATGATGTACAGAACTGTGTGTGTATGATGAACAGAACTGTGTGTGTATGATGAACAGAACTGTGTGTGTATGATGGACAGAACTGTGTGTGTATGATGGACAGAACTGTGTGTGTATGATGGACAGAACTGTGTGTGTATGATGTACAGAACTGTGTGTGTATGATGGACAGAACTGTGTGTGTATGATGGACAGAACTGTGTGTGTATGATGGACAGAACTATTACTATTGTAGATATAATGTACAGATTAGAGGAAGAGGAAAGGGGGATGAAGGAGTGGATGATGTCTGGATATCAGAAATGTGTGCACACACTGATCACAGTCACACTGATCACAGTCACACTGATCACAGTCACACTGATCACAGTCACACTGATCACAGTAACACTGATCACACACTGATCACAGTCACACTGCACCACACTGATCACAGTAACACTGATCACAGTCACACTGCACCACACTGATCACAGTCACACTGATCACAGTCACACTGATCACAGTCACACTGATCACAGTCACACTGCACCACACTGATCACAGTCACACTGATCACAGTAACACTGATCACAGTCACACTTATCACAGTCACACTGATCACAGTAACACTGATCACAGTCACACTGATCACAGTCACACTTATCACAGTCACACTGATCACAGTAACACTGATCACAGTCACACTGATCACAGTCACACTGATCACAGTCACACTGATCACAGTCACACTGATCACAGTAACACTGATCACAGTCACACTTATCACAGTCACACTGATCACAGTAACACTGATCACAGTCACACTGATCACAGTAACACTGATCACAGTCACACTGATCACAGTCACACTGATCACAGTAACACTGATCACAGTCACACTGATCACAGTCACACTGATCACAGTAACACTGCACCACACTGATAACAGTAACACTGATCACACACTGATCACAGTCACACTGCACCACACTGATCACAGTCACACTGATCACAGTCACACTGCACCACACTGATCACAGTCACACTGCACCACACTGATCACAGTCACACTGATCACAGTCACACTGATCACAGTAACACTGATCACAGTAACACTGCACCACACTGATAACAGTAACACTGATCACAGTCACACTGATCACAGTCACACTGCACCACACTGATCACAGTCACACTGCACCACACTGATCACAGTCACACTGATCACAGTCACACTGCACCACACTGATCACAGTAACACTGCACCACACTGATCACAGTAACACTGCACCACACTGATCACAGTCACACTGATCACAGTCACACTGCACCACACTGATCACAGTAACACTGCACCACACTGATCACAGTAACACTGATCACAGTAACACTGCACCACACTGATCACAGTAACACTGCACCACACTGATCACAGTCACACTGATCACAGTCACACTGATCACAGTAACACTGCACCACACTGATCACAGTAACACTGCACCACACTGATCACAGTAACACTGATCACAGTCACACTGCACCACACTGATCACAGTAACACTGCACCACACTGATCACAGTAACACTGCACCACACTGATCACAGTAACACTGATCACACACTGATCACAGTAACACTGATCACAGTCACACTGATAACAGTAACACTGATCACACACTGATCACAGTCACACTGCACCACACTGATCACAGTCACACTGATCACAGTCACACTGCACCACACTGATCACAGTAACACTGCACCACACTGATCACAGTAACACTGATCACAGTAACACTGCACCACACTGATCACAGTAACACTGCACCACACTGATCACAGTAACACTGATCACACACTGATCACAGTAACACTGATCACAGTCACACTGATCACACACTGATCACAGTAACACTGCACCACACTGATCACAGTAACACTGATCACAGTCACACTGATCACAGTAACACTGATCACACACTGATCACAGTCACACTGATCACAGTCACACTGCACCACACTGATCACAGTAACACTGATCACAGTAACACTGCACCACACTGATCACAGTAACACTGATCACACACTGATCACAGTAACACTGATCACACACTGATCACAGTCACACTGATCACAGTAACACTGCACCACACTGATCACAGTAACACTGATCACACACTGATCACAGTCACACTGCACCACACTGATCACAGTAACACTGCACCACACTGATCACAGTAACACTGATCACACACTGATCACAGTAACACTGATCACAGTAACACTGCACCACACTGATCACAGTAACACTGATCACAGTAACACTGCACCACACTGATCACAGTAACACTGCACCACACTGATCACAGTAACACTGCACCACACTGATCACAGTAACACTGCACCACACTGATCACAGTAACACTGCACCACACTGATCACAGTAACACTGCACCACACTGATCACAGTAACACTGATCACAGTCACACTGATCACAGTAACACTGATCACACACTGATCACAGTCACACTGCACCACACTGATCACAGTCACACTGATCACAGTCACACTGCACCACACTGATCACAGTAACACTGATCACAGTCACACTGCACCACACTGATCACAGTAACACTGCACCACACTGATCACAGTAACACTGCACCACACTGATCACAGTAACACTGCACCACACTGATCACAGTAACACTGCACCACACTGATCACAGTAACACTGCACCACACTGATCACAGTAACACTGATCACAGTCACACTGATCACAGTAACACTGATCACAGTAACACTGATCACAGTAACACTGATCACAGTCACACTGATCACAGTCACACTGATCACAGTCACACTGATCACAGTCACACTGATCACACACTGATCACAGTCACACTGATCACAGTCACACTGATCACAGTCACACTGATCACACACTGATCACAGTAACACTGATCACAGTCACACTGATCACAGTAACACTGCACCACACTGATCACAGTCACACTGATCACAGTCACACTGATCACAGTAACACTGCACCACACTGATCACAGTCACACTGATCACACACTGATCACAGTAACACTGATCACAGTCACACTGATCACAGTAACACTGCACCACACTGATCACAGTAACACTGATCACAGTCACACTGATCACAGTAACACTGCACCACACTGATCACAGTCACACTGATCACAGTAACACTGATCACACACTGATCACAGTCACACTGCACCACACTGATCACAGTCACACTGATCACAGTCACACTGCACCACACTGATCACAGTAACACTGATCACAGTAACACTGATCACAGTCACACTGATCACAGTAACACTGCACCACACTGATCACAGTAACACTGCACCACACTGATCACAGTAACACTGCACCACACTGATCACAGTAACACTGCACCACACTGATCACAGTAACACTGCACCACACTGATCACAGTAACACTGCACCACACTGATCACAGTAACACTGCACCACACTGATCACAGTAACACTGATCACAGTAACACTGATCACAGTAACACTGATCACAGTCACACTGATCACAGTAACACTGATCACAGTAACACTGATCACAGTCACACTGATCACAGTCACACTGATCACAGTCACACTGATCACAGTCACACTGATCACAGTCACACTGATCACACACTGATCACAGTCACACTGATCACAGTCACACTGATCACAGTCACACTGATCACACACTGATCACAGTAACACTGATCACAGTCACACTGATCACAGTAACACTGATCACAGTCACACTGATCACAGTAACACTGCACCACACTGATCACAGTCACACTGATCACAGTCACACTGATCACAGTCACACTGATCACAGTCACACTGATCACAGTCACACTGATCACAGTAACACTGATCACAGTCACACTGATCACAGTCACACTGATCACAGTCACACTGATCACAGTAACACTGATCACAGTCACACTGATCACAGTCACACTGATCACAGTCACACTGATCTTATCTCCCAGATAAAGGCTGGGGTTATTTTCAGGATACACTCAGGTCTGTGGTGATTAATGACAGTGAACCCTTGAGTAGTTTGACTGAACACTGCTGACTGGATGCTGTTTGTTACAGAGTTACTATAGAGATGTACTGAACACATCACATGTGTGAGCCTCTCAACTTATTACGCCTGGGGCTACGTTGTCATTAACGTTGTCCTGCAACATCAAAATCTATGCTCACAAGCTGCTGCTGCTGCTGGTGGTGGTGTGTGTGTGTGTGTGTGTGTGTGTGTGTGTGTGTGTGTGTGTGTGTGTGACAGCACCACACACTCACG
>NC_062531.1:1130350-1140350 GCF_022655615.1 Tachysurus fulvidraco
TAATACAAAAGTTTATTTACAATGGAGCAAGAAGAGGAGCATTATTACAAGAAAACAAACAAACAAACAAACAAACAAACAAACAAACAAACAACAACCAAATAAACAGATAGATAGATAGATAGATAGATAGATAGATAGATAGATAGATAGATAGATAGATAGATAGATAGATAAATAAATAAATAAAGATAGATAGATAGATAGATAGATAGATAGATAGATAGATAGATAGATAGATAGATAGATAGATTAATTAAAAAAACAAATAAATAAATAAAAACAAATAAATAAACAGATAGATAAATAAATAGATAGACAGACAGACAGACAGACAAATAGATAGATAAATGAATAAATAAATAGGTAGATAAGTAAATTAATTAATTAATTAAAAATAAATAAATAAATAAACAGATAAATAAATACATAAATAAATAATAAATAAAAAAGATTGATTGATTAATTAATTAATTAAAAACAAACAAACAAACATAAATAAAAACAAATAAATAAATAAACAGATAGATAGATAGATAGATAGATAGATAGATAGATAGATAGATAGATAGATAGATAGATAGATAGATAGATAGATAGACAAGCTAATGTTAAAGCAATACTCAGATTAGAGAGTGACAGTGAGGTGAAATTGAGATTCAGACTGAGTTACTTACTGGAACGTGGACTCTTGTTTGGTCCGTTTAATCAACGAGCGATTGGTTTGAAAACAAGACATTAGTGTTTTTTGAACAAAGACAAAAACAGACCCAGTACAACACAGTCCAAAACCTTCCACTGTTCATCTCAACAACATCTGTAGGTTTTCATTTATTTGTCAAAAAGGAACGCTGCAGCTGTGAGACTAAAGCGGCCGGGAACATGAACTGGGGCGTGTCAATCAATTAATCAATTAATTATTCATGAACCTGCGTAACATTGTCAGTATAAACACACTTGTGTATATAGTTGCATATTTTATAGTCTAACCATAAGTGACCGATGCACCAAATGATTGACAGGCACCTGCAGTTTTATCTGCTTAATTAACGCTTGATTAAGCCCCGCCCCCTCTGGTTTATTTATAGTTGTAAAACCCTGCCCCCTGGTTTTATTTATGGATGTTAAGCTTAATCCCTATTTGTTTTATTTATTTTATTTATATTTTATTTTATTTACTGTTTTAATTTCACCATAAACTTGGTTTTTATCCACAGAGGCTTTAAAGTTCTTTCTGATGTATAAAGATGTAAATCCTCATCAAACCGCTCCAGTTTAAAGCTGGATAAGATTACACCTTTAACCTTCAGTCATAAAACCGTTCGACATCAACCGGAGAGGGTGAAGACAGACGGGTCTACAGCAGGGCGTAACATGTTCGGAGGAAATCCCCGTCTGCTCATAGACGCCTACGATTGGATAATGTCTCTATGATTGACAGGAGAGACAGTGTAAGCCCCTCCCACTTAGTCCCTTCCCTGCAGCATAAGTCCTGACATCTCAGAAAGGGTTAAAAAGGATCTAAACTGTTTGTTTATTGTTAATTTTTTCATGCATTTTAATCAGATTTTCAAAGTAAATATACGTGTTATTTTGGTCTGTGTGACTGGGCAGCCAAAGCATCACATGACAACAGGATGGTAACAGATCAGGAGCAACAACGTACAATCATCTGAACATGTTAAAGACAATAGAAGAAAAACATGGAACAGATATAAGACATTTATAAATGGAATTCATATGCAGAAGCATTAACACACACACACACACACACACACACACACACACACATATAAAACAACCCTCCTACAGGATTTTCTTTTCTGTGCTAACGCAGTGCAAGCCATGTCACCTGTGTGTCGTGCTAAATCTGAAGGCATGCGCTTTGTTTTGTTCTTATTTATCAAGTCATTTTCCTCAAGCAGGTTCACACATGCAGGATCCAAATGGCACTCGTGCAAAAAGAAAGATATCAGTCTCTCAGGTCGCCGCTGCATTCTCGACTCAGTCACAAGATGCAACACATTCCTCACATTCCAGTCCTCAACCCTGTCACCCGGCGCCATTCGGACCGACCCGATGCGTTCTGACAGAGAGGATCGAAGCATCAGAACTGTTCAAATCCCAAAACTTCACACTACAACAACAACAGATTTTTTCTCCTCTCACATTTGGTCAGAGTGAATTTTTTCCAGTTAGCACATGCTCACAAGGTGAAATTACAATCATGCAGTGCTTCCACATGCGTGTGTGTGTGTGTGTGTGTGTGTGTGTGTGTGTGTGTGTGTGTGTGTGTGTGTGTGAGAGAGAGAAAGAGAGACGTTTCACTAGTTTCAGGGTGCTATCCCGCTTATGACTCCATTTGATAGGCCTATTCTTACATGGAGACCCCTGGTATAACCGCCTATACTAACATGTAGACCCCTGGGATAACCGCCTATACGTTTACATGGAGACCCCTGGGATAACCAAGTGCTATTTTCTGTTCTGCTATGTTTCTTATTGGTTTTAACTTTTTTATTTATTTGTTCATGACTGAGTCTTGATCCGTTTGATGGGATTCATAATCAGTCAACCAAATACAAACTGTGTTGTCTGATGCGCAGACGAAGCTGAAAACGCTCGACTGTGATCGCTGTGTTCTCGTCTGAATTAAAAACCACACAGAGGAGGAAGGCAAAGCAGAAGAAGCGACAGATCCGGCGTTAAGTCAGGTTTAAATCCATTTCCATGTCCTCATACTCCTGTTCATCATAATAAACCAGATTTCAGATTGAATTTGGTTCTGATTCAGTTTCTTTTCACACCCAGCACGGTGTTTAGTGTCTGAACAGAACCCTGCTGTGTTCTCCTCCTGGATGCTGTTCTTTAGTCAGATGCCTACCACAGAGATCACACTCTGGTCCTGCAGCGTCCGAGCGAGGTGGTGTAGGTCCGATTCAAAGTGAACGACAGACAGAGAGTCGTTCAAATATGAATCGATTTTGAATCGACTCTGAACTGAACTCTGGATATTCGGCATATAAAACGTTTCAATTAAAATAAAATAAAAGATCTAATCATTTGCCATCAATATTTATTTATTTATTTATTTATTTATTTTCTTACTTACTTATTTAATTTCACTGAAAAAAACAAAGAATCAGTTTGTGTCTGTTTCAGATTTGACAATCAGACAAATGGGTGTGAAGGTAAGAAGTGTCCTGATTTTCCATCTACTGAAAGGGAGAATGTTTGTTTTTGTGAGCAAACGGATAAATCTGATGTGATGAGATTTTTTTTTAAAGTGTGAGAGAAACACAAAGGATTGAGTTGGAGAGGAAGTTGTAAGAATGTGGATGATTTTGTTTTAAACAAATGGAGTAATGAAAGAATGAAATCCAGACTCTTATATTACATTAAATTGTGCTTGTTATTGTTCTGTTCGTCTGCTCGCCGCTTCAGATCATATACTGTACTTATCTCACATTAGCAAAGCTCTAACGGCAGATTAGGATGTACCACATTTCCTATTAATTCGCTCCAAACTGAAATAAAAAAGACCAGAACCTGATCATCGACACCTCCACCCGACCTCCGTACACACCACCAGCTCAATGATACGTCAATAGAACCTGACAGTTACCGAGCGCTAGTATCGCTGACTCTAAACGCCACGAACGTTCCGATTTCTAACAGTAAGACATGCCTGTTTTCTTCAGCGGATTTCAGTGAATAAACCTGAACACACTCGTAGCCAACGTTGTGGTTAGTCGTGTTAGTTATTCAGCAGGTCGTGTACGAGCCGAGCTGCATTCCGTCCACTTACTCTGACGACATGAAGGACGACATCGGGCCGACCTCTTTCGCCTTCTGTAGAGCGTGTTTCTGATTAAACGCTGCCTCTTCTTCCTCTTCATCCTGCACGGTGACCAGAGATGACACAAGAACAGGTTAACACTATAACACTAACGCTAACAATACACACGTGTTGTGATCCTGAAAACTCTCAGGTTATCAGGTGACATGACAGCACCAGAGACTTCAGACAGTTTCAGAACATCTTTTATATTAAATAAACACTAAATTACAAAAATAATGCATTTCAAATTCAGAACATTTCCTTTACACGTTATCGTTACCTTGGTGAGCTCTTGAGCATTGGCTAAATTGTCCACGGCGATGGCCAAGAAGACGTTCAGAAGCGTGTCTGAGAGTTAGGTTCAGGATTTGATGTGGAAAAAAAAAGAGCAGATTTTAAAGTATAAAGAAAGTTTAAAGAGCCCAGGATAGAGCCCTGAGGAACGCAAGCATGAAAAGCTCTCAAATTTATACAATTTCTGTTTTAATGGCTAAATATTGTTTTATAGGCTTGTAGTTATATATCGTCGCTGTTCGGGTGCCGTATCTTATCTGCAACGCACAGGGTTTAGTCCACGTTGCAGTGGATCGTCTTGTGCTAAATTCCTGTCCGCAGACGAGCACCAGAACTAGCGGGGGTCAAGATTTTTTTTCTTTGAGCCCAGTGTTTTGAAGACATTTACCTCAGAAGACATGTCGATTCGTCGCGACTCTTAATCTTGAGGAGAAACATGCCGCGAGACTCGGAGTGAAGAAGAGGTGGACAGTTGAAGTGTCCGATGGAGTTAAGAGATTTGCGCTCAAGCTATTTTCACGACTTTGGATTGGTTAATTAACTTGTAAAAATAACACGTGGGGACTGACCGAAATTGACAAAATTTGGACATTTGTTTCCGCCCCCCGGCAACGACGGTGTAGTTCTTGTTCTTATGTCTTTCTCTCTGTTTTTTCTCTCAGAATCACAGCTTGTCCTGTTACGGCTCTCGAAGTAATGCTAACGTCATGAGTCTAATGTCAAGACGCTGTGATTAACTCCTTACACAAAAGATACAGTTTCCAAACAAAGTGAGGACGATGAAGTAAATGGAAGACCACATTCCAGACTTAACTCCGCCCTGAGAGCGAATCCCGTTATACATCACTTCATTCCAGTCTTCTCCAGTAAGGATCTGACAACACAACAATACAAAGTCACTACATCAGAAACGACGCATGTGTGAAAGGTTCGTTAAACAGGATCGATTCCGATGAATCTCTGTCACAGATCACTTCAGAGAAAAGAGCAATAAAATACATTTACAAAACAACATAAGATCGTGGATGAATAACTAATGTGGAGGTCGAAAAGGGTCAGAAGGTGTTAAGAATGTGGAGGGTGCTAGGGGTCAGAGGTAGAGCATTCGTTTGCATCGTACCTGAAACACGGTCATTATGGCAGCCGGAAACGTATCAAAGTTAGTAGGAGTGTATTCTTCAAAGATGAACCTGCAGGACAAAAGGAAAAAAAAAAACAGAATGTGAAGCATTTCACTCTGGAATGAAACTGTTTCATTATGTCACTGTTTTCATTCATTTCTACACAATTATGTCCAAGACAGATTTTTCATGTTTCCTATAACACCTGGGGGGGGTTATAATATATATTTATATATAAATATATATTTATAATTTTTATTCCATGTTTCTGTACGTCTGTAAAGCTGCTCTGAGACAATGGCTATTGTTACAAGAGCGATACAAATGAATTGAATTGAAATAGAATTGTTCAGTTATTACCCTCGTTCTGTAAAATGCTGTAAAAATCTAAATGTAAAAGGTTCACCTTCCCCCAAAGAGCTGCATTCCCAGCAGAGCAAAAACCACGATGAAGAGGAAGAGGAGGAAGAGCAAACTGATGATGGACTTCATGGAGTTCATCAAAGACACCACCAGGTTCCTCAGAGACGCCCAATACCTGAAGACGAGAGTTAGAACGTTCATCACATCTCAGAGGAGTGTTTAAACCTGACGTGCTCCTTAATCACACGTAACCGAGACTCCGCCCACCTTGGTGTCACAACACACAGCTCTGACTCTGATCGATTCTGAGACACGTGTCGAATTTAATCACATTTTCTTGTATGTTTGTTTGCTTGTTTGTTTGTTTGTTTTGTCACTCACTTGGTGATTTTGAAGATCCTCAGCAGTCGAAGCGCTCGCAGGACACTGATCCCCAAACTCATCCCCGGTCTGATGAAACTCCAGATCACCTCAAAGATACTACCAACAATCACCTGCACAACGATGTCCCAGTGGATTAGTCACACACACAGACACACACACATATACACACACACACACATGCACACACATACACACACACAAACACACACACACACACACAAACACACAAACACAAACATTCACACACATACCCAGACAGACAGACACACAAACACACACACATTCCCAGACACACACACACACACACACACACACACACACACATACACACACTCACAAACACACACAAACATACATACACACATTTACACACAGTCTTACTCACTCACCCACTCACACACATATACAGACACGCATGCACATATACACACACACTCTCAATCACACACAAACACACACGAACAAACACACACACGCACACGCACACACACAGATTCAGCAGTGTGAGAGTTTGTGAAGTGACTCACTCCAAAGTCAAAGCAGTTGAAGGAGGAGTGAAAGTAAAGTCGAGGTCCGAGACCGTACATCTTCAGGAACATCTCCATCAGAAACAGACCCAGGAACAGAAACTCTGCATAATCTACAACACACACATACACACACACACACACACACACAGTACGCACAACCACATATACAACCACAGATACAGTCATTTATTATTATTTTCACAATGTGTGTGATGATTTTTAGTGTCCATAAATTTTGCTTTAGTAGTGTGTGTGTGTGTGTGTGTGTGTGTGTGTGTGTGTGTGTGTGTCGTACAGAGGAGGTTGGAGAGCCACTGGGGCTGGTTATGATGAACGATGGCCACACAGATGGTGTTTAATGCTACGAGGCCCAGTACGGTCCAGTAGAAGGTGTGTGTCTTCACCATGCGCCGGACCGAGATCCGCAGCATCCTCTCTTTCCTCCGGAAATACGCCGTTGGTCCTCGCTTAACACTGCGGATACTCGCCCGGTTCAACGGCCCACCTGAGAGAGAGAGATTTAAAACATATTATAAAAATAATAACTGAACTATTAATTAAACACAAAGAAACTTCCTAATTATAAATCTCAACATTTTACAGTTATATATTTATATATTTATTTTTTATAACAATAAATGTGAACATAATAAATGGAAAAATATTTGTTCATGTTTTTGTCTTTTAATGAAACTGATTTTTTTTTAGATATTCTGTTAATTCAGTTCCTATATTAAATGCTACTGTAAGAGCCTCTCTGTGTGTGTGTGTGTGTGTGTGTGTGTGTGTGTGTGTGTGTGTGTGTGTGTGTGTGTGTGTGTGTGTGTGTGTGTGTACTGTATATTTGTGTGTGTGTGTCTGTGTGTGTGTACTGTATATTTGTGTGTGTGTCTGCGTGTGTGTGTGTGTGTGTGTGTATACTGTATATTTGTGTGTGTGTGTCTGTGTGTGTGTGCATACGTGCGTGTGTGTGTGTGTGTGTGTGTGTGTGTGTATGTGCTTGTGTGTGTGTGCGTGTGTGCATACGTGCGTGTGTGTGTGGGGGGGGTGTGTGTGTGTGTGTGTGTGTGTGTGTGTGTGTATATTTGTGTGGGTGTGTGCGTGTGTGTGTGTGTGTGTGTGTGCGTGTGTGTGTGTGTGTATATTTGTGTGTGTGTCTGTGTGTATGTGTGTGTGTATATGTGCTTGTGTGTGTGTGTGTGTGTGTGTGTGTGTGTGTGTGTGTGTGTGTGTGTGTGTGTGTGTGTGTGTGTGTGTGTGTGTGTGCGCATGTGTGTGTATATGTATGTGTGTGTGTGTGTGTGTGTGTGTGTGTGTGTGTGTGTGTGTGTGTGTGTGTGTTGTGTTTACCAACAGAAGTGATGTCCACACTCTGCTCCTCAGGACAGTGGTGAATGGTGTCCACGCCCCTCCTCTTGATGGTGGTTGCTCTCTTTAACACTGAGTACAGCGAGAAAACTTGATTAGAATGAGATTAGAATGAGATTATAACTTGGTTAGAATGAGATTATAACTTGGTTAGAATGAGATTATAACTTGGTTAGAATGAGATTATAACTTGGTTAGAATGAGATTATAACTTGGTTAGAACTAAGTTAGAACTTAACGATGTTACAAAATAGAGAGGCTAAAAGTTCATCACCAACTAACACACTATGTCATTTATTACTACAGTCTATAACTGATGAGCGGTGACTGTGTGTATCCAGAGATGTAGAGTTACATTATAGAGTTGTGTAGAGTTGTGTAGAGTTACATTATAGAGTTGTGTAGTTACATTATAGAGTTGTGTAGAGTTACATTATAGCGTTGTGTGGAGTTACATTATAGAGTTGTGTAGAGTTGTGTAGAGTTACATTATAGAGTTGTGTAGTTACATTATAGAGTTGTGTAGAGTTACATTATAGAGTTGTGTGGAGTTACATTCTGGAGTTGTGTAGAGTTGTGTAGAGTTACATTATAGAGTTGTGTAGAGTTGTGCAGAGTTACATTATAGAGTTGTGTAGAGTTACATTGTAGAGTTGTGTAGAGTTATGTAGAGTTACATTATAGAGTTGTGTAGAGTTGTGCAGTTACATTATAGAGTTGTGTAGAGTTGTGTAGAGTTACATTATAGAGTTGTGTAGAGTTGTGTAAAGTTACATTATAGAGTTGTGTAGAGTTGTGCAGAGTTACATTGTAGAGTTGTGTGGAGTTACATTACAGAGTTGTGTAGAGTTGTGTAGAGTTACATTATATATTGTGTAGAGTTGTGTAGAGTTGCATTATAGAGTTGTGTGGAGTTACATCATTATAGAGTTGTGTGGAGTTACATTATAGAGTTGTGCGGAGTTACATCATTATAGAGTTGTGTGGAGTTACATTATAGAGTTGTGTGGAGTTACATCATTATAGAGTTGTGTGGAGTTACATTATAGAGTTGTGTGGAGTTACATTATAGAGTTGTGTGGAGTTACATTATAGAGTTGTGTGGAGTTACATTATAGAGTTGTGTGGAGTTACATCATTATAGAGTTGTGTGGAGTTACATCATTATAGAGTTGTGTGGAGTTACATTATAGAGTTGTGTGGAGTTACATTATAGAGTTGTGTGGAGTTACATTATAGAGTTGTGTGGAGTTGTGCAGAGTTACATTGTAGAGTTGTGTAGAGTTGTGCTATAGATTTACATGCTTTCACTTCTCTACTTGTCACACTGTGAGTTGTTACACTGCTATAAGTGTTAATCAGGGAACGCTGTGGCAACTTAAGTACAACGTTATTAGTGATGATGTGAACGTTCCTCCTGAATTAAACTCCACATGGTTACAGATGCTGGAGCTCGTGTGTTTTTGTCAAAGCAGAATGAAGTTTAATGAGAGGGGAAAAAACTTCTGAACACAGACTCACCATCCAGGGCTGAAGGACCTGAGTTCTTATTTTCCTCTGCCAGCATCACTTCCTCTGGAGCACACACACACACACACACACACACACACACACACACACACACACACACACACACACACATACACACACAGACTATTTCTGGATGGTTCTTTCATTATTTAACACACATTCCTACAGTGAGAGAAGAAATCAGAACTCTGTGTGTGTGAGTGTGTGTGTGTGTGTGTGTGTGTGTGTGTGTGTGTGTGTGTGTGTGTGTGTGTGTGGTGATGATCACCTGCTCTATCAATCCAAGCACGATATCCATTCAGTTCTCTTTCGATCTGCTGCTGACGTCTGAGCTTCATAAAAGCTCTCCTGTTCTCCACACGTTCTCTTTCCTTAGCAAACTCTCTGATCGCACACACACACACACACACACACACACACACACACACACACACACACACACACACACACACAGTATATACACACACTGTATGCAAAACACACATTGTCATAATAAAACAGACATGATGAACATGCACTCATTTCACACACACACATACACACACACACACACACACACACATACACAC
>NC_062531.1:1145350-1147850 GCF_022655615.1 Tachysurus fulvidraco
TAAGTGACTCAGTGAATCACTCTCTTTTAACAACTCTCTTAAGTGACTCAGTGAATCACTCTCTTTTAACAACTCTAAGTGACTCAGTGAATCACACTCTTTCAACAACTCTCTTAAGTGACTCAGTGAATCACTCTGTTTGAACAACTCTCTAGAGAGCTATCTGAATTTATTCCTTAGTTTCTCTTCCTTCTTTCCTTTTTTCTCGTCATCTTCCTGCTTTAGTTTTTCCTTCTTGGTGATTTTTCTTTTCTTTTCCTTTTACTTATTTCATTCCATTACTTTATTCCTTCTTTTCTTTTTCTTCATTTCAAATCTTTTCCTTCATACTGTTTCTTCATTCCTTTCCTCCTTTCCTTTTTATCTTCCTTCTATATTTTATCCCATTGTAAGGTTTCTGTTCTTTTCTTACATTTCTTCTTTCCTTCTTTTTTCACTCTCTTCTTTTCCCCATCTCATCTTTCCTTATGCTTCTTTATTATATTCCTAATTAAAGTTTGCCTTTCTTTTCATGTTCCTCCTTCCTTCCTTCTTATCCCCCACGCACCCTGCACCGCCGTCCCCACCCCCCACCCCCAGATGGACGTGGTAAGTGTGGGTCGGTTCTGGATCGTCACTCCTGTGAGATCTGAGCGCGGTGTTCTCTATGTTTTGTGTTTGCTGGAGCTCCAGTGGGCGAGTGCTGAAGTAACAGAGCTCAGTCTGATCCGAAACCAACACCGAACACCACCCACTGGGAGCCAGATGAAAGTGCTAAGTGTTAAGTGTGGGCTGCCACCAGGCTTACACTCATTTACAGCATTCCAGCATTCCAGCTTTATTCAGCCATCGCAGGACGAGCGGGAACACGGCGTTACAGGACGAAGTAAACACTCATCACTCATCGAAGAAGCTGAAGATTAATAAACTCAAAATAAATCTCAGTTTACGACAGAAAACAAACATGCAGCTTTCAGGAAGGAAAATCCAGAGGAAGTGGGAAGAAAGTGGGCGGGGCTGTCAGACGGTTAGAGGTTGTCAGGAAGCCAAGCTCTCGACACATATGTGTTAAAACCGTGTTCATGTCAGAAGAAAGGAGATAAAATATCACAATCCGAAAGAACGACACAGAGATAAAGAGACAGACAGAGACGCCGAGCAAAGCAGGAGACAAGATCTCATGCTGGCTCCTTGGGAAAGATTACTGTATGTGTGATGAGTCTCATCCGTGAGGACGGAGACACCTCACCCTGAGGCTACGGAGAGCGCTGTTATCATCCAGAGGAACCAAAGGACTCATCTGACCTCTTCAACCTCACCTGAGCAATCTGAGATTACAAAAACGCTCCAGCGGGGCACACACACACACACACACACACACACACACACACACACACACACTGATATGCAGCAGATAGATCCGTTCTGAACATCTGAAGAGAGAAGGACAGAGACAGTCACTCTGAGCAGGAAGATGCCTCAGTGAAAGGTGCAGAAGAGGCTGATAATCAGCGCTTCCACACTGACACGCTAATTACAGACTGTGTAAAGGTAGAGACGCTTTCAGCCGTGGCTTCTGAAATAGACACCATAACCAGCTCGGAACAACTAGACCAACATGACCACAAGAACAAGAGCAAGAACAAGAACAAGAACAAGACGGATGAATCAGAGTCAGAAAAAACACAAGTCCAGAAGGAAAGAAATTATGGATGGACTAAAGAGCTTCGAGGGGTAAAATGTCATGAGCTACACACACTGTCATGAGCTACACACACTGTCATGAGCTACACACACACTGTCATGAGCTACACACACTGTCATGAGCTACACACACTCATGAGCTACACACACTGTTATGAGCTACACACACTGTCATGAGCTACACACACACTGACATGAGCCACACACACTGTCATGAGCTACACACACTGTCATGAGCTACACACACACTGTCATGAGCTACACACACACTGACATGAGCCACACACACTGTCATGAGCTACACACACTGTCATGGGCTACACACACTCATGAGCTACACATACTGTCATGAGCTACACACACTGTCATGAGCTACACACACACTGACATGAGCCACACACACTGTCATGAGCTACACACACTGTCATGAGCTACACACTGTCATGAGCTACACACACACTGTCATGAGCTACACACTGTCATGAGCTACACACACTGTCATGAGCTACACACACTGTCATGAGCTACACACTGTCATGAGCTACACACACACTGTCATGAGCTACACACACACTGTCATGAGCTACACACACTGTCATGAGCTACACACACTGTCATGAGCCCCACACTGGATTTCTGCCACTGCTGGGCCCCTAATTGAGGCCCTGAACCCTCAACTGATCTGAGCCTTAACTGTTAAATGAATAAACATGACACTGATAAGTCAGATTACTTAAAGCATCAGTCCATCTGATTCAGCACTGTCTAATCTAACACTTAGGGGCTAATCTAAACAACACAGATTAATCTAAACCAA
>NC_062531.1:1152850-1155350 GCF_022655615.1 Tachysurus fulvidraco
TAATGTCAAAGTAAATAATGTTAAAGTAAATAATGTAAAAGTAAATAATGTCAAAGTAAATAATGTCAAAGTAAATAATGTAAAAATAAAATAATGTAAAAGTAAATAATATCAAAGTAAATAATGTTAAAGTAAATAATGTAAAAGTAAATAATGTCAAAGTAAATAATGTTAAAGTAAATAATATAAAAGTAAATAATATCAAAGTAAATAATGTTAAAGTAAATAATGTCAAAGTAAATAATGTAAAAATAAAATAATGTAAAAGTAAATAATATCAAAGTAAATAATGTTAAAGTAAATAATGTAAAAGTAAATAATGTCAAAGTAAATAATGTTAAAGTAAATAATATAAAAGTAAATAATATCAAAGTAAATAATGTTAAAGTAAATAATGTCAAAGTAAATAATGTTAAAGTAAATAATGTAAAAGTAAATAATGTCAAAGTAAATAATGTTAAAGTAAATAATGTAAAAATAAAATAATGTCAAAGTAAATAAAATAAAAGTAAATAAAGTGAAAGCGGGGGTTTGGTGTAACAGTAGCTACTGTAAGTTGGCTAGTCACAA
Organism: Tachysurus fulvidraco; assembly: GCF_022655615.1. Classification (NCBI taxonomy): domain Eukaryota; kingdom Metazoa; phylum Chordata; class Actinopteri; order Siluriformes; family Bagridae; genus Tachysurus; species Tachysurus fulvidraco. The sequence continues at coordinate 1,153,421 of NC_062531.1, forward strand.
CGATCCTTCCTGGTTAGCATGATTACTGCGGCTCTGTTTAACCCCACGTGCTGTTCTAAATCACCGAGTGAGTTAGCAGGAGTTAATGAGTTTAAACAGGACGATGAGCTCCATTTCTGACCCAGTGCTCAGTTACAGTTCAGTGTGTGTCACTAAATCTGTCCTCTGTGTTACTGCAGAAACTCATTACAGCTCCTACAGCATCGCTCTCTCACTCTGACAGCAGGATCTCAGGAGGATGATATCATCTCTCTCTCTCTCTCTCTCTCTCTCTCTCTCTCTCTCTCTCTCTCTCTCTCTTTCTCTCTTTCTCTCTCTCTGTCTCTCTCTATAACTCTCTCACTCTCTCTCTCTCTCTCTCTCTCTCACACACACACACACTCTCTGTCACTCTCTCTCTCTCTCTCTCTCTCTCTCTCTCTCTCTCTCTCTCTCTCTCTCTCTCTCTCTCTCTCTCTCTCTATAACTCTCTCACTCTCTCTCTATAACTCTCTCTCTCTCTCTCTCTATAACTCTCTCTCTCTCTCTCTCTTTCACACACACACACTCTCTGTCACTCTCTCTCTCTCTCTCTCTCTCTCTCTCTCTCTCTCTCTATAACTCTCTCTATATATATATAACTCTCTCTCTCACTCACTCTCTCTCTCTCTCTCTCTCTCACACACACACACACTCTCTGTCACTCTCTCTCTCTCACTCTCTCTCTCACTCTCTATAACTCTCTCTCTCTGTCACTCTCTCTAGTCTCCTCTCATCACCTCTCTCTCTCTCATCTCTCTAACTCTCTCACGTCGTCTCTCTACTCTCTAAACTCATCTCTCGATCTCTCTCTCTCACGCTCTCTCTCTCATCTCTCTAAACTCACTCTGTTCACTCGTCTCCTTCACTCTCTGTCTCTCTCTCTCTCTATCTCACTGCTCCTCTCTCTTTCTACTATCTAATCTCTAGATCTCTACTCTCTCTCAGGTATCTCTCTCTCTCTCCTCTCTCACATCATCGTCATCTCTCTCTCTCTCTACTCTCTATCTCTCATCACTCACACGTCGTATACTCACAATGTCATCGTCTCTCGCTCACTGTCTCTCTCTCACACTGTCTACTGATAAACTCATCTCTCTAACTCGTCTCTCTCCTCTCCTATACTCTCTACTCTCTCTCTACTCTTCACTCTCGTCTCCTCGTCTCTACTCACTCTCCTATCTCTCTCCTCATCTCGCTCTCTCTCTCACTCTGCTCTCCTAAGCTCTCACATCTCTCCACACACACACTCTCTGTCACTCTCTCTGTCACTCTCTCTCTCTCTCTAACTCTCTCTCACTCTCTCTCTAACTCTCTCTCACTCTCACTCTCTCTCTATAACTCTCTCTCACACACACTCTCTGTCTCTCTCTCTCTCTCTCTCTCTCGCTCACCTCTATATCATCTCTCTCTAAACAAAACAACACACTAGATATCTCTCTCTCTATATATGATAACTCTTCTCTCTCGCTAACTCTCTATCTCTCTATTTCTCTCTCTATCTATAACTCTCTATCTATAAACTCTTTCACTCTCTCTTCTTTATTTTCTCTCACACTCTACTCTTTCTCTCACTCTCTCCTCTCTTTCTCTCTCTCTCACTATCTCTATCTATATCTCTCTCTATCTCTCTCTCGCTTCTCTAACCTCTATCTTTTTTCCCTCTCCTAATTCACTCTAACTCTCTCTTCTCTCATCGCTCTTTCTCTCCCTTCTCTCCTCTTCTTTCCTCTCTCTATCACGCAAACTATCTCTCTCTGCTCTCACTCTCTCTCTTTCTCTCTCTCTCTCTTTCTCTCCTTCTCTCTCTCTCTCTCTCTTTCTTTCCCTCTCTCTATCACGCTAACTGAGTGTCGTCCCTCTGAGCATTGATATGTGCTGTATATAAATAGCAGGAAAGTAATCTCTCTCT
>NC_062531.1:1159681-1164681 GCF_022655615.1 Tachysurus fulvidraco
CTCTCTCTCACATCAAAAGAAAAAGAAAAAAAATCTCAACAATCAAGAAAAGAATAACCCATCAAAAATCAAAGAGCTCTCGTCAAAAGAGAAGGTCTGTTCTGCTCAGAGGGGCTTACTCATTTTATCTCCACAAAAAAAAAAAAGAAACAACACACAACAAACACACACCCAACCGCGGAAAACAGAGAGAAACCACCCGAAAAGAAAGGGGGGTGGGGACCCACCGCGCAAAAACCCACACACAACACTAAACTCCTGAAATAAGTGAGTAAGTCAATTTAAAAAGGGAGTTTACAAAATTAAATCGAAGGTGCATATCTCTGTGCTCTTCCTTTTCCACCAAATAAAAGCCCGGAGTGCTGGTTCAGAGGCTAGCGCGAAGGTGCTGATTCAGAGTTTGTGTTCCAACTGGTGAAAGACAAACACTTCTCAGAACGCGGTTTGTGCCTTTCACTAGATTAGAGATCAATCACAGGACAGCCGAGTGTGACGTCACTGTTAGACCGTGGTCACGTTACAAAGGAGGGGAAAGCAAAACGCAGGGACAACGAAAATTAGCAAAAAGACCGCCCTAAACAGGGAACCCGCGAAAGGCAAACAGGGAACACAACCCAGTGTGTAAATGGAGGGTTAAATGGTTCTAATAAATAGGAAAAAATAGAAAACTGAAAATAATGCTAACATGGGGAAGGAAAACTATGTGTAAGAAAGAAACCAAATACATTAAACAGGGCCAAGAAAAACAAACGCTTGGCGGGAAAAAAATACCAAGAAGGGGCGTGTACAGTGATGCGGCTAAAAAAAGAAAGAAGCCGTGTGGTAAAATGCGGTGGGTATGAAACGAAAAGATGAAAAAGATTTAAAAAGTGGAAGAATTGAAATGAATACTTATAATCATTAAGGCGGGGGAGAGAAAAACAAGAACAAAAAGAATTAGTGCCATAAAAAGCATGTACAGCTACCAAAATACTATCATGTGTGCTAGATAACATGAAAAAATACATGGAATCGGGGGGGGCGGGGGCGATAATAATTACAGTTAAAAAAAAAGTGGTATTTAAAACATAATAAGTATAAAACCTTAGGGGACAATATCAAAATATACGCTAACCAATTTCGCGACGAGCGGACAAAAAACGAAAAAAAAAAAACAAAACAAAAAAAAGCACACAAAAGGGGGGGGCGGAGGCCACCGGGTCGGCGGGCAACGGCGGCCAAACTAACGCAAGCAAAGGGTGTCGAAACAAATAAAGCTAAGACCTGAGGCAAAGAAGTTTTGGGGTAGCTGACTAGGAAAAATAGCCCCGGTAAAAGTGGTAAACCTGGGTAAAAAATCAGCATACACGGTGGTTGCTATTAAGGGGCGTAAACGAAAAACAAACGGAACAAGGACCTGGGTTTTCCAAGGGCTGAGGGAATCGGTTGCAAATTTTATTCTGTTTACAGGAAGGTAAATAGGAATGATCAATATAATGACAGCGGCTAATGTCTACATGTATTGTGAAGTAGCGTCCAGATAAAGAACCCTGTGACAACAGGGGAATAACAGAAAATCAAGAAAGAGCCAAAAATGTTAAATGATACAAACACTGTGAATGTGTGTGGTGGTGTGAAAGGTGGGATGGTAGTGTGTGTAAGTTTGGGAGAGTGGTGTGTGTGTGTGTGTGTTGCGTTAATATTCCGCCCGTGCAGTCACATCAATTCCACGTTGCACTTTCAATTCAGTTCATTTGTTTAAAAGCCTTTTGCAGCGTAACCGAGTTCTCCTCCGGGCCTCAGGCCAAGCGTTCTTCATCCAGCTTCCTCACATCAGCTCTGAGCATCTGCTCGGTTTCTAATTCGTTCTAAATATAACAGATCATGTCTGAACACTGAGCTCACATGAGCCTCTGTATTAAATAAACTGATTACTGCCAATCGTATTGATACACGATTCTCTCAGAACATCGTTTATAATGAAAAGTCAGATATTACAGCCGTTTATTGGGTTTCTAACTTTGTTTGTTTGTTTGTTTGTTTGTTTGTTTATCTGCATTGTGTGGATTCAATTAAAACATCTGTATCACCTATTAAAGCTCTGAAACCAAACACGACTACACAAGTAATCAACAAGAAATCTAGGAACATCTGGATCTTGAAAACACTGAATCTCAGAACATCTGGAAGCTAGTGAACATTAAATCTCAAAAGCATCTGGAAGCTAGTGAACATTGAGTCCCAGAACATCTGGAAGCTAGTGAACATTGAGTCACTGAACATCTGGAAGCTAGTGAACAATGAATCTAAGAAACATCTGGAAGCTAGTGAACATTGAGTCTAGGAACATCTGGAAGCTAGTGAACATTGAGTCTAGGAACATCTGGAAGCTAGTGAACACTGAGTCTAGGAACATTTGGAAGCTAGTGAACATTAAATCTCAAAAGCATCTGGAAGCTAGTGAACATTGAGTCACTGAACATCTGGAAGCTAGTAAACATCTGGTGACTTGAGAAAAACATCAAAACTGAAAACCAACTTCTGGAAACTTGCAAACAGATAAATTGAGAGAAGTTAGTAAGCAGAGAAACAGAACTCTGTCAGAAACAAGAAGTAAATACAGACACTCGGGTCATTATCATATGGTTTGTGTTGAAACAGCGCTAACAACAAACTATGGGCACTAAAAAGTATTGGCACCCTCTGTTTCACTTGTCTTACCCTCTGACTCTTAGCTGCACCTGCTGAGGGTGAAAAGCAACTTGTAGTCAAAATCACCTACATAAAACACCACAATAAAAAAGATCAAGATTAAAGCAATAACAATCTAAACACTAAGCTAACCATCTCCCATGAGACATTAATCAATATTATATAGAAATTAAACCACCATGTAAAAGCTAACTTCTCAAATCAAAGCGAACGTAGTAATAGAAAACAATTAGCAAGCTAAAGTTAACTAACTAGCCAAGCTAACATAGTAAGCAAAGCTAACCTAACAAGTAAATGCAAATCAGGTTAAAAAATAAGTGTAAAAAATAAAAGGGATTAAAAGCTAACAGCGAGTAGCGAGTGAGATCACTTTTATTGTTCCACACAACCACATGCTAATTTCATGCTCTGTCAGTATCGCTATCTAACTGGGATACTTCATCCTGGGAAACTGAAAATGACTCATGATTCCCAGTGGCAGTAAGAGGAGAATGACACACACACACACGCACACACACACACACACACACCCACACACACACACGCACACACACACACACACCTCATTAGTGCTTTAAACCCCACAGTGAACTTCCTGGGATGCAGCTACAATAAGGAAGGAGCCTTCGGAGGAAACAGGAACTGTGTGTGTGTGTGTGTGTGTGTGTGTGTGTGTGTGTGTGTGTGTGTGTGTGTGTGTGTGTGTGTGTGTACTCACTCCCATTCTTTGCGTCGTGCCTGTGGTGTGCTCTGTATCTTGTGAGCCTGATGAGCTTTAACAATGTCCCTCTGCTCGATAAGTCCTCCTCTCCTGCGGGTGAAGAGAATGGTACTGACCCCTGGTTGCTCCCCCATTGGCCCCGGCCCCCCCTCTTGAGCAGGGTAGAGGGCATCACTGCTGCCCATGTGAGGTAAGAGAGGGTCAAGCAGCGCCTCCCGGTGTTTGTGCCACCTCTCTGTGTCCTGGCACAGTGCTGGCACTGCGAGGATGTCGCTGACTTCCAGCATCGCGCCGCTCTCTCAGCATCACGCTGGGGACAAAGAAATAACGACGATGTCATTTATTTTAAACGAACCAATCAGTGCCAATAGTGGCGGGGCTAATCATGGGTAAAGTCTGTGTAAGCCCTTCCCCCCTTCGTCAATCACAAAGCTAGTTGTTCTCTGCTTTGTGACACAGGAAGAGAAAGCTAACAACTCAAGCAAACATTCGCTAACAAGTGAAAGCTAACATAGCAAGAGAAAGGAAGTCTAGTGCACAAAAACTAGCAACTAATGAGGTAACTAGTAACTAATGAGGTAACTAGTAACTAATGAGGTAACTAGTAACTAACGAGGTAAGCTTACAAGCAAACAGAACTAACAAGTGTAAGCTAACTTAGCCAACAAACAAACTAGTTCTTGTGAGCAAAAATTAACTAATATGTGAAAGCTAGTTTTGCGAAAGTTAGCTTAGCAATAACTAGCTGATAAACTACAACTACCAAGCAAAAGTTTATGGAGAAGTAAAACAACATAAAACATTAACTAGTGATTTAGCATAAGAACACTAGTGAGGAAAAGGGACCTGTGAGCTACAGTGGGTTTAACTAAAAGGTAAAGATTTAACCAGAGAGTGAATGCTAACTAGTAACGAGCAACTAAACTTAACTGAAGTCAAAGAGCATGTCATCTACAAACAACATTGTCCATGGAGATTCCTGTCTGACTTCTTCTGTCCACCTGTCCACCTGTCCATCTGTCCATCACCACAGCAAACAAGAGGGAACTCAAAGCCGATCCTTGATGTAGCTCCACCTCCACCTTGATCTCCTCTGTCTGACCTACAGCACATCTCACTGCTGTCATGTTCCTCTCATACACATCCTCATCTGGAAGCTATTGAACATTGAGTCTAGGAACATCTCGAAGCTATTGAACATTGAGTCTAGGAACATCTGGAAGCTAGTGAACATTAAATCTCAGAAACATCTGGAAGCTAGTGAACACTGAGTCTAGGAACATCTGGAAGCTAGTGAACATTGAATCTCAGAAACATCTGGAAGCTAGAGAACATTAAATCTCAGAAACATCTGGAAGCTAGTGAACACTGAGTCTAGGAACATCTGGAAGCTAGTGAACATTGAATCTCAGAAACATCTGGAAGTTAGTGAACATTAAATCTCAAAAACATCTGGAAGCTAGTGAACATTGAGTCGCTGAACGTCTGGAAGCTAGTGAATAATGAATCTCAGAAACATCTGGAAGCTAGTGAACATTGAGTCACTGAACATCTGGAAGCTAGTGAACATTGAGTCACTGAACATCTG
>NC_062531.1:1169681-1179681 GCF_022655615.1 Tachysurus fulvidraco
ACTTATCAGCCAATCACAACAAGAGGCTACACAACAGCCAATCAGAAAACAGCACTATTGTATCTGGGTAAGATTTAACACAACAACCAATGGGAAAAAAGCAGGTCCTGGAACTGTTCATCATCGTCCTCGTTCCCCCACAGAGAAAAGCCCTGGAGCTGCGAGCATCACTTTGAGCACAGAGTAAGTCATGATCTCCTGTTTAATGTTACAACTCATTCACAACGTGTTTAACACAAACAATGACATTGTGACTGCTGTTAGAGACGTTTCCCAGATCATCAGCAGGAGTTTGTCATCAGTGTCTGAGGGGCCCTGAGATGGTGCCAGGGGGCCCCGGGTCACTGACAACACCTGCTCAGGACATGTAGTCTAGGGCCAGTGGTTCTCAAACTGGGGGCCCTGAGATGGTGCCAGGGGGCCCCGGGTCACTGACAACACCTGCTCAGGACATGTAGCCTAGGCCAGTGGTTCTCAAACTGGGGGCCCTGAGATGGTGCCAGGGGGCCCCGGGTCACTGACAACACCTGCTCAGGACATGTAGTCTAGGGCGAGTGGTTCTCAAACTGGGGGCCCTGAGATGGTGATAGGGGGCCCCAGGTCACTGATAACACCTGCTCAGAACAATTAGTCTAGGGCCAGTGGTTCTCAAACTGGGGGCCCTGAGATGGTGCCAGGGGGCCCCGGCTTTATGACATTTTATAAATTAATGAATTTATCATAAATTCTATGTAATTAAATCTCAGAAAAACAAAGCTACTAACCAACAGCACAACACTGTATAATTTAATATGTTTTGTTTAATTCAAATAAGTTTTGAAATGTTTCACGTCACTAATTTTCTTCGGGGGGGGGTAATGATGCAATGTATACACGGGGGGCCGCACACCGAAAAGGTTTGAGAGCCACTGGTCTAGGCCTAGTCATATTATCGTTATCACACGATGACTGACATTTTGTCACATTAAACATCTCTCTCCAAATAGACTTCACAATTTTATGAGCACTAAATAAATTAAAGTGTATTGCATCATCGAGGTTAAAGGTCACTTTTAAAATCATGTCATATTTAATATCCTGGCCATTGATGCATTAATCAAAGATGTCAGCTAAAAGGCAAAATCCCCTAAAAAGGCTCAGAGAAGGTGGAGAAAAGGGTGTAGGCCCATTGTTGTGTTTGGGTGGAGGGTTGGAGATGTCACTCTTGCCTGTCTTCACAATCTGAGAGCCCTGTGTTTGTGTCTCATGCAGACAGACGTTTATTATCAGCATGATGAATAACTCGTGCTTCAACACGTCAACATGAATTATTCCGTTTCAACACGCTGACATTTAAACTCCGCCGCACCTCCTGAACACCGCCTTTATTCACTGATGAACGTGGATTTATTTCATCAGTGATGACAAAATAGTAGACAAATCATAATTGTCTAAACTGCATTACATCATGCTTCATTAATGTGTCCAGTGCGGTGTGTTCTGATTGGCTGAAGCTCCGACTCGTATGGCTTTTACTCTCTCTGAACCCATTACCCGTTAATCCGAGGTCTAATTAAAACATCTGTAATCGAAGCTAAAGGAGACAAATGATCTTTACTTCCTGACAGCGGTGACTGAAACAGATGCTCTGAGGACTGAGGGTGTGGTTCTGCTCACATGCTGAGCTTTAATTCAGATGTTTTTCACAATTACGATCATCGGTCACAACTTATGAAAAGAATCTGCCTTTAAGACGTGCGATTTCTGACAGAGATTTCCTCAAATAATCAGGAATCTGCTTTACTTGTATGTGGGGCTCTTGTCTGTATGTGGGGCTCTTGTCTGGAGGCGGGGCTCTTGTCTGGCGGCGGGGCTCTTGTCTGGAGGCGGGGCTCTTGTCTGTATGTGGGGCTCTTGTCTGTATGTGGGGCTCTTGTCTGTATGTGGGGCTCTTGTCTGTATGTGGGGTTCTTGTCTGTATGTGGGGCTCTTGTCTGTATGTGGGGCTCTTGTCTGTATGTGGGGCTCTTGTCTGTATGTGGGGCTCTTGTCTGTATGTGGGGCTCTTGTCTGTATGTGGGGCTCTTGTCTGTATGTGGGGTTCTTGTCAGGAGGTGAGGCTCTTGTCTGGAGGTGGGGCTCTTGTCTGGAGGTGGGGCTCTTGTCTGGAGGTGGGGTTCTTGTCTCTAGGTGGGGCTCTTGTCTGGAGGTGGGGCTCTTGTCTGGAGGTGGGGCTCTTGTCTGTATGTGAGGTTCTTGTCTGGAGGTGGGGTTCTTGTCTCTAGGTGGGGCTCTTGTCTGGAGGTGGGGCTCTTGTCTGGAGGTGGGGCTCTTGTCTGTATGTGGGGCTCTTGTCTGGAGGTGGGGTTCTTGTCTGGAGGTGGGGCTCTTGTCAGGAGGTGGGGCTCTTGTCTGTATGTGAGGCTCTTGTCAGGAGGTGGGGCTCTTGTCTGTATGTGAGGTTCTTGTCTGGAGGTGGGGTTCTTGTCTGTATGTGGGGCTCTTGTCTGTATGTGAGGTTCAAACACACTCTTATTAAATGCTAGATGCTAGTTGTGTAAAGCAGAGTCTGTAGCCTTAAGTGTGGAGGCTCAGCTTTACAATCCCTAACTAAACTAAAATATTTGGGGCCAATTTAACATTTGACGTCATGTTCGTAACACTGTCAAAGCGCCAAAGATTGTTCGTAAGATTGTTCGATTGTTCGTAACACTGTCAAAGCGCCATTTTTTCATCTCAGAAACATTACGTCCCAAATTACGTCCCAAATTACGTCCCATGTCGACTTTCTCTGTGGCTGAAAAGTTAATCAACACTTTTGTTTTTTTCACTGTAATGTTTTACTGGCTGCAGCTCCTAAAGCTACCCAAAGTCAGATGCTACTGTTAAAGGTGCTATACAATATAAACTATTATAAAACACTGTGATTAAACACACACACTAAGTGATTAAACACACACTAAGTGATTAAACACACACACTAAGTGATTAAACACACAGTAAGTGATTAAACACACACACTAAGTGATTAAACACACACACTAAGTGATTAAACACACACACTAAGTGATTAAACACACACACTAAGTGATTAAACACACACACTAAGTGATTAAACACACACTAAGTGATTAAACACACACACTAAGTGATTAAACACACACTAAGTGATTAAACACACACTAAGTGATTAAACACACACACTAAGTGATTAAACACACACACTAAGTGATTAAACACACACACTAAGTGATTAAACACACAGTAAGTGATTAAACACACACACTAAGTGATTAAACACACACACTAAGTGATTAAACACACACACTAAGTGATTAAACACACAGTAAGTGATTAAACACACACAGTAAGTGATTAAACACACACACTAAGTGATTAAACACACACACTAAGTGATTAAACACACAGTAAGTGATTAAACACACACACTAAGTGATTAAACACACACACTAAGTGATTAAACACACACTAAGTGATTAAACACACACTAAGTGATTAAACACACACACTAAGTGATTAAACACACACACTAAGTGATTAAACACACACTAAGTGATTAAACACACACTAAGTGATTAAACACACACACTAAGTGATTAAACACACACTAAGTGATTAAACACACACTAAGTGATTAAACACACACACTAAGTGATTAAACACACACACTAAGTGATTAAACACACACACTAAGTGATTAAACACACACACTAAGTGATTAAACACACACTAAGTGATTAAACACACACTAAGTGATTAAACACACACACTAAGTGATTAAACACACACACTAAGTGATTAAACACACACTAAGTGATTAAACACACACTAAGTGATTAAACACACACACTAAGTGATTAAACACACACACTAAGTGATTAAACACACACACTAAGTGATTAAACACACACTAAGTGATTAAACACTTTCCCACAGTCACAACACGGAGCTGCTACAGAAATCACTGGGTTGTTGCTGCAGAACTGTCAACTTCATTCAACATTTAAATAATTTCAGCTGACGTCTCGCTGTCGACCTGCACAGCTTCAAAGAGATTCAGAATGTGCCAACACACACACGCGCACACACACACACACACACACACACACACACACACACACACACACACACACACACACACACACACACGCGCACACACACACACACACACACACACACACACACCAAAAACTGCATGAAACAAAACACATTTCATTGTTATGCTGCTGAACACTGTCATAATTTTCATTGCAATGGGGGAGGTGCTCTGAGTTTATAGTAAATGGGGGAGGTGCTCTGAGTTTATAGTAAATGGGGGAGGTGCTCTGAGTTTATAGTAAATGGGGGAGGTGCTCTGAGTTTATAGTAAATGGGGGAGGTGCTCTGAGTTTATAGTAAATGGGGGAGGGGCTCTGAGTTTATAGTAAATGGGGGAGGGGCTCCAAGTTTATAGTAAATGGGGGAGGGGCTCTGAGTTAATAGTATATGGGGGAGGTGCTCGGAGTTTATCGTAAATGGGGGAGGGGCTCTGAGTTTATAGTAAATGGGGGAGGTGCTCTGAGTTTATAGTAAATGGGGGAGGTGCTCTGAGTTTATAGTAAATGGGGGAGGGGCTCTGAGTTTATAGTAAATGGGGGAGGTGCTCTGAGTTTATAGTAAATGGGGGAGGTGCTCTGAGTTTATAGTAAATGGGGGAGGGGCTCTGAGTTTATAGTAAATGGGGGAGGGGCTCTGAGTTTATAGTAAATGGGGGAGGGGCTCTGAGTTTATAGTAAATGGGGGAGGGGCTCTGAGTTTATAGTAAATGGGGGAGGGGCTCCAATTTGGTATTAGAAGGAGAAAGGCTATGATCTCGTTAAAAGGAAAAGGGGCTACAATCACATAGCAGGGGAGGGGCAATGATTCATATCAACAGTGAATCATATATAAGTATAAGGGGACTGTGATGTCATAATAAATGTGGGCGGAGCTTAGCACTGTGACTGGTGTCTAAGTGAAGATCTTTAAGTTGGCTGCAAATCGAGTCACGAGTTTAAGGTGATACAAACTATCAGAAAAGGGGAAAGTTCTTTAAGGAATCACCTGACAAATCTCTCTCTCTCTCTCTCTCTCTCTCTCTCTCTCTGTGTCTCTTTCTGTCTCTCTCTCTCTCTCTCTCTCTCTCTGTGTGTCCCTCTCTCTGTCTCTCTCTCTCTCTGTGTCTCCCTCTCTCTGTCTCTCTCCCCCTCTCTCTCTCTCTCTCTCTCTCTCTCTCTCTAGCTCTCTCTGTCTCTCTCTCACACTCTCTGTCTCTCTCGCTATCACTCTTTCTCTCTCTCTCTCCTCTCTCTCTGTCTCTCTCTGTCTCTCTCTATCTCTCTCTCTCTCTCTCTCTCTCGTGCTCTCTCTCTCCCTCTCTCTGTCTCTCTCTCTTTCTCCCTCTCTCCCTCTCTCTCTGTCTCTCTCTATCTCTCTCCCTCTCTCTGTCTCTCTCTCTTTCTCCCTCTCTCCCTCTCTCTCTGTCTCTCTCTATCTCTCTCTCTCTCTGTGTCTCTCTCTGTGTCTCTCTCTGTCTCTCTCTCTCTCTCTGTGTCTCTCTCTGTTTCTCTGACTCTCTCTACCCCTCTCTCTCTCTCTTTCTCTCTCTCTCTTTCTCTCTCTGTGTCTCCCTCTCTCTCTCTCTCTCTCTCTCTCTCTCTCTCTCTCTCTCTCTCTCTGTTGATTATTTTGTGGTATATTGTATAACTGCAGTATAACTGCAGGAGCAGTGTGATGTCATAGTCATGATGAAAATCTCACATTATTTCTGCTTCGATTTCATTCTTTTGACCTTCATCACCTTCATCACCTTCATCACCTTCATCACCTTCATCACCTTCATCACATCGCTTTGTGTCACATCTTCCCTTGATGGTTTTATCGACTTCATTATTAATGATAACGTTTCAGAAGAGAAATAAAAAGCTCGCTGTAAGTAAACTGTATTATTACTGTTAAAATGTCCTGACCTCAGTGAGTCTGCGTTTAGTGATCAGAGCTCTGTGTGTGTGTGTGTGTGTGTGTGTGTGTGTGTGTGTGTGTGTGTGTGTGTGTGTGTGAGTGTGTGTGTGTGTGTGTGTGTGTGCTGTTAAATTCCCCCAGTGTTACATGTGAGGTATTTAAAACATTAAAACCAAAGTCTCTGGACATGTTTCAGCTTCCATGAACATTTGCTCCTGGAGTCTCAGCTCTTGGTCTAATCATCTAGCAATTACACTTCTGCAGCATCTCCATCATTTCACACCCGCTAATGCACACGGACTCCGCTTTAATGCATCTTTCCGGCCGAGAGCCGAACGTCTAACTGTGGAAATCGTAAAAAGAGATCTTTTTTCTCTTAAGCGCTACGCCTTTTGAACATTAGCAGAAATGGGTATAATTTAATCTGAGAATCACAGTGAGAGCCTCAGAGAGGGAGGAAGAAGAGGAGGAGGAGGAGGAGGAATTTATAAAAGCAGACTTATGGAGGTAAGAGTCAGCGAGAGAACGACCGAATCAAACGGACACGAAGAGCAAAAAGCTGCAGCTGAAAGATGAAGAGAAGGAAACGTGGACGTGAGACGTCCTGCAGCTCTTCTGTCCTACAGAGGTCTGAGAACTTACAGCTTAAACTCTGACTGTACAAAGTGCTGACGCTGGAGACTCCTTCTATGTGTAAAGGTTAACCGAATCGAACACTTCAATAAAGTCTATAATGCAGCACGATTTCAACACAATTTCACTTATTTCTGAAATCCGTACCTTGGCAATGAGAATGGTTTTAATCCCATCAGAGGAAAGCAGCTGACAAATTTCAGCATTTATACCACTGACGCACTCCAGCACTCTGTACACCAGGTTCTTCCAGAAATTATACCAGCCCTGATCGTCTTCCGTGCGATGAAGGTTTTGGACCACTGAGATGAGGCCGACCCAGCGAACCCTGAGGCATCCAGAGATCTAGCAGCTACACTTAGATTCTGCTATACTACAAAGATGTGAGCTCCATGTGGTGTTCTACATCACTACAACATTTATCAGACTGTATATATATATAATCACACCCCCAGTGTCACCCAGATGAGGATGAGGTTCCTCTCAAGGTTCCTTCCTTTACAGTCACCTGAGTCACCTCAGACTTGTTCATTGGGGATAAATACAAACACATTGTGAACTAAATCTACCCACACGTCTCCTTTACCACATTTTTTATGATGGTCTTAAATGTATTTATCGATAAACGCGTTTCTAGTTTAAGATCTTTTTGCCCATGGTGCATAGTATGGAAATGCAGTTTTCCCCAAATCTGCCCAAACCCTGGGTACATTAAGAAGCAACCACTTGGAGGCGCTTTAGCTGATAACTAGCAACATTGGGACAGAGGACGGTACAGAGCTAAGCTGGACGTTTACCTAGCATGGCTTTATATATAAAAATATACCAATGCTGTTTTCTGCGAGTGGTCAGTGATGTCCAACCCACCGGATCATAAAGAATACAATGGTGAATAAGGGACTTTACATTTGTAATAAAGCGTAGAGACGCATGATACGCCGGATCAAGGCTCCGTAAGATAGAGGAGGCCGCATGCATATATAACATGTCACCATAATCAATCACAGACAAGATGGCAGCTTCCACAAGTTTTTTTTTTTTGGCATTAAATGTAAAACTAGATTTATTTCTAAAATAAAAGCCAATCTTTAGCAATATGTACATTAAATAAAAGTTTCTCGTCTATCCATATACCCGAGTACTTGTATGTGGGTACACTTTCAATGGAATTACCATCAGACGTAAAAGTGCTAAGATCATCAAGCAGCTGTGTGATTTATAAAAATAGAGAACAGAATAGGTCCCAAAATGGACCCCTGAGGGACCCCTTTAGATATCCCAAGAAACTCAGATTTGTGGCCCTCTGCATAGACACAATGAATTCTATCTACAGTACAAAATAGTTTCTGAACCACTTAACAGCATTGGGACTGAAACCCACATCCCTAAGTTTGTTTAGCAACAATTCATGATCTACGGACTCAAACGCCTCGGATCGATCTATAAATAAAGCAGCGCAATGTAGTTTTCTATCCAAGGCACAAATAAGATCATTTATCACCACCATAGCAGCAGTAACAGTACTGTGGCCAGATCTAAAACCAGACTGAAAATTGTTTACAATATTATTATCAAGTAAGAACTGTTTAACCTGTAAATTTACCTGCGATTCAAAGATCTTAGCCAGGATTGAGAGTTTGGAAATCGGACGGTAATTATTTAGCTCTGAGGGGTCCCCACCTTTAAATAAGGGCAGAACATAAGCAGCTTCCCAGATTTGGGGTATTGAACTGGACATAAGACTCAAATTAAAAATGTGAGTAATGGCTCAGCAATAACATCCACCACCACCTTCAGGAGATAAGGATCCAGACTGTCAGGACCTGCAGATTTTTTGTGGTCAATGCCTTTCAGAGCTTCACTAACTTGTGCAACTCCAGACAAACAAATCCAGATTACTATCAGTTGCAGTGGTGGCAGAACATGGGGCAGGTGCATTTACATTTCAACAGTCAAATGAAGACCCGGTACAGATAAAGTGTTTATTTATCTGACTGATCATAGCAGCTTTATCCTTTATTTCATCTGAGCCAACCAGAAGGTGTTCAGGGAGGCTTGAAGCAACATGTGGACCTGACATAGATTTAATTACTTTCCAAAATTTGGAGGGGTTCTTTAGATTCTGTGTAACTGTCTTCAGATAAAACTCTGATTTGGAATTTCTTATCATCAAGGTGCACTTGTTCCTTAGGGTTCTAAACGTAGTCCAGTCAGCAGAGGAGTTAGGAAATCTAGCTTGGGCCCATGATTTATTTCTTAAATGAATTAGCTCTGAGAGACTGTCTGAGAACCAGGGATTTTCCCTCCCACTGATCCGAAGCTTTTTAATGGGAACATGTTTATTTGAGATAGACAGAAAAATTGAGTGAACATATTCCCATGCCAAGTCAACATCCGGAATCAGAGTTACTCTGTTAAGATCACTATAATATAAATCATGCAGGAAAGTCTGCTTTTGAAAACCTTTAAAATATCTTTTAAAAATGAGCCGAGGTTTTAACTTGGGAATTTTTGTATTCCTGACACAAGCAATTGCACAATGATCGCTAACATCATTGCAAAATATGCCAGTTGAAGTGTATTTGTTCTATGTTTATGTTCTATAAAGCTGCTTTGAGACAATGTCAATTGTAAAAAGCGCTATACAAATAAACTTGAATTGAATTGAATTGAAGTTCTGAAGCATTATGATGGGGATTTTAGAAGGGAATAGGACTGGGTTACAATTGTGTAACAGTGACGTGACATACGGCTAAGTACGATGACCCAGACTCAGAATTCGTTCTCTGCATTTAACCCATCCAAAGTGCACACACACAGCAGTGAACACACACACACCGTGAACACACACCCAGAGCAGTGGGCAACCAGAGGGCACCTCGGTCGTGGCCGGCCCGAGACTCGAACCCACAACCTTAGGGTTACGAGTCAGACTCTCTAACCATTAGGCCACGAGTAGAATTGTGTAATACATTTGAATAGAAGTTGATTAAAGCCTAAATGAATAATTAACAATTAATTTAATAATAAGCTACTGTTAGCTTAATAAAGTAGCATAGACTAGAAGATGAATAGAATAGCAGAAAATAGAATAGCATAGAGTGTAGAAAAGAACAAAATAAAAAGAAATCGAATGGAACAGTGTGACAAAAGAGAGATGAGGAAGATGATGAAGAAGAAAAGGAAGAATAGAATAGAACGGTGTAATAATGTTCAAAAAGCCTTTTAAAAGAATAGAATCGTGTAAGGACAGACAATCGGTGCACTAGAATTATGCATTAATACTGTTATATAGAATAGAGAACTGTATCATCCTAATTTCGAGGAGAAGATGACAGAATTGAATAATATTAGCTTACAGAATTGAATATAACAGATTAGAAATGTG
>NC_062531.1:1182181-1219681 GCF_022655615.1 Tachysurus fulvidraco
AATTTCGATGAGAAGGCGCTCAAAGACATTTTTAAGCATGGACTAAGGGAGATCCTGCGGTATTTGATGCCGTCTACCAGAGAAATAAAGACATTCTCGGAGTTCGTCAACTTGGCGTTGCTCCTGGACGGGTCCACGCTGAGCGTGAACACTGTAGAGACGGAAGCCGGCCGTAAGTATTTTTTGGGGGGGGGCAGCAAGCATCGGGATCCGTGGGTCACAGAGTGGAATCAGCCACGGACGCCCGAATGCTCCACAGTGCCTCCGCCCAGACCAGTCCCGTGCACATCCGTGATGGAGCCAGTTCCCATGGCTACCGTACCGGCGAGCTCGGCTGAGGTCCGTGCTAACCGGCTGGTCTCCAAACTGGCGGATACCCCGATGAGGTCGGCTCGGGCGGCCGGCATCCCTAAGCCGCCAGCTGGACCAGCCGGGTCGCCGGAACCAGCCGGGTCGCCGGAACCGACCGGGTCGATGGAATCTGCCGAACCGACCGGGTCGACGGAACCGACCGGGTCGACGGAACCTGCCGGACCGACCGGACCGACCGGGTCGACGGAACCGACCGGGTCGAAGGAACCTGCAGAACCGTCCGGGTCGACGGAACCGACCGGGCCGAAGGAACCTGCCGAACCGACCGGGTCGACGGAACCGGCCGAGCTGACGGAACCAGCCGAATCGGCCGGGTCGACCGAAATGACTGAGTCAGAGGACGCCATCATGACACCCAAACTACCTGAACTCTCTGCCTGGCCTGAACCTATGCATGTTTCTGTTTTCCTGTGTTTTGCTTCGCTGGACTTGCCAGCCCTTCTACCTCCTGACCCTGTTCATAGGCCCAAAGCACCACCCTGGCTGCCAACTCCGTTCCGGTCTCTGGCTCCGCCTCCAGCACCACCCTGGTCCCCGGTCCTGCTCTGGTCTCTGGCTCCGCCTCCAGCACCACCCTGGTCTCCGGTCCTACTCTGGTCTCTGGCTCCGCCTCCAGCACCACCCTGGTCTCCGGTCCTGCTCTGGTCTCTGGCTCTGCCTCCGGCGCCGCCCTGGCCTCCTGTTCTCCCGGCGCCGCCCTGGCCTCCTGTTCTCCCGGCGCCGCCCTGGCCTCCTGTTCTCCCGGTGCCGCCCTGGCCTCCGGTTCTCCCGGCGCCGCCCTGGCCTCCTGCTCTGCCGGCGCCGCCCTGGCCTCCGGCTCTGCCGGCGCAACCCCGGCCTCCTGCTCAGCGGGCGCCACCACTATACGAACCCGAACCGCCCTCCCACCCTGGTTGCGCCTTCGCTCCACCCGCCTGAACTGGGTTTTGTGGACTTGGGAGCGTCTGGAAGCCGCTCGTAGGGGGGGGGGCTCTGTAATGTGTCTGTCTGTGTTTTCCCCTTGTTTCTGTCTGCCGTCTCTCCCTGATGTTAATTGTTGACCCCGCCCACCTATCTGTTACCATGGACACTAATTACATTCATTCTCTTCCCCAGGTGTTTTGTCTTAGTCCTTGTCTGTCTCTGTTTTGTGATTGGTTCTCGTTCTCCATATATACTCTGTCTGTTCACTTCAATGTTGTTGGTCGTTTTTGGTGTTGGTGTGTGCATGTCCATGTTCCCGTTTCCTGTTTGTTCCGCGTTGCCTGCCTGTTTGTTTGTGTCTTGTTTAGTAAAAACCTTTAAAACTGCATTTGGATCCTCACTCGCCTGTGTCTCACCGTGTCACATCGTGACAATTTGAAGTAAAAGTAAAAAGTAAAATGTCAGTGATTTTCAGTAGGTATAAGATCAGGGGCAGTTCTAGGGTTTCATCTTTAGGGGTTTTATCCCTCAGTGAGAATTTAAAACAAGAAGAGTTTTATATTATATATTATATGACTACACAGTAAGCCAAAAGTTATGGTGTTATTAAATGGTGAAAGTGGACACCAAAATGTTATGCATGATGTAATGATGTCAGTCTTGAATCAGATCAGTTCATGTGTGTGTGCATTCTCTACAAACAGTGTGTCCGATGAATGACGTCATTAATAAACTAATATTCACAAGACAAAGACCAAATCAATAAATGTTATTTTTATTTAGTATTGATATTGCATTAATATTTTGTTTGTGCTACAACTCGTAATAAGAATAGTGACATTTCACTGCTTTTGGTTGCCGCCGTTATAGATAAACACCTCCAGCTCTGACTGCGCGTGCACGCTGCGAGTGGGATTATAAATCATTATAAACACTGAGTGTGGGATTATAAATCATTATAAACACTGAGTGTGGGATTATAAATCATTATAAACACTGAGTGTGGGATTATAAATCATTATAAACACTGAGTGTGGGATTATAAATCATTATAAACACTGAGTGTGGGATTATAAATCATTATAAACACTGAGTGTGGGATTATAAATCATTATAAACACTGAGTGTGGGATTATAAATCATTATAAACACTGAGAGTGGGATTATAAATCTTTATAAACACTGAGTGTGGGATTATAAATCATTATACACACAAAGAGAGTGGGATAATAAATCTTTATAAACACAAACAGAGTGGTATAGACATTATACCTGTGTGTATAGTCTTATTTATGTCTGTACTTCTGAGAGTCACAAACAGCTGGAACCAAATTCCTTGTGTGTGTCAACACCCTCGGCCAATAAACCTGATTCTGATTCTGATTCTCATGAGAGTGGGGATTATAAATCATTATAAACACTGTGAGTGGATAATAAATCATTATAAACACTGAGAGTGGATAATAAATCATTCTAAACACATGAGAGTGGGGATTATAAATCATTATAAACACTGTGAGTGAGATTATAAATCATTATAAACACTGGGAGTGGATAATAAATCATTATAAACACTGAGAGTGGATAATAAATCATTCTAAACACATGAGAGTGAGATTATAAATCATTATAAACACTGAGAGTGGGATTATAAATCATTATAAACACAGAGTGGGATTATAAACACATGAGCGTGGGATTATAAATGATTATAAATCACTATAAACACCTGAGAGTGGGATTATAAATCATTATAAACACATGAGAGTGGGATTATATATCATAAACACATGAGAGTGGGATTATATATCATTATAAACACTGAGAATGGGATTATATATCATTATAAACACATGAGAGTGGGATTATATATCATTATAAACACGAGAGTGGGATTATATATCATTATAAACACATGAGAGTGGGATTATAAATCATTATAAACACATGAGAGTGGGATTATAAATCATTATAAACACCTGAGAGTAGGATTATATATCATTATAAACACCTGAGAGTGGGATTATAAATCATTATAAACACCTGAGAGTGGGATTATATATCATTATAAACACATGAGAGTGGGATTATATATCATTATAAACACATGAGAGTGGGATTATAAATCATTATAAACACATGAGAGTGGGATTATAAATCATTATAAACACCTGAGAGTGGGATTATATATCATTATAAATACTGAGAGTGGGATTATATATCATTATAAACACCTGAGAGTGGGATTATAAATCATTATAAACACCTGAGAGTGGGATTATAAATCATTATAAACACCTGAGAGTGGGATTATATATCATTATAAACACCTGAGAGTAGAATTTAAAATCATACTTATGAAAGTGACTCTTTAAGAGTTAAAACACAACACAGTTGTGATTCTAAGGCAGCTTGAGTTAAGAGTCAGTGGGAATCAGGAAAATGGCTCTTGTGCTTTAGAACAGAAAATACTGGAGGAAAAATGACAAATAAATGACTGAGATAGTTTAGACAAATGAAAATTACATGCAGCAAATGTGGAAAAAAGTCTGTAGAGAAAAATGAATAAAAACATTTATACAACATAGAGAAACACTATTATTCAATTTTAATATGTAATTATTTGAAAGCCTTATTTATTCCCATTCTTCTGTCTTTGATAATGAGTATCTGTAAACCCTAAACATGATAAATGCCCTCTTGGGTTCATTATGTAAATGCAGCAAGTATTGCATCAGTCTTCAGTGTTCAAGTCACTCTTCAATTTTATTTGGTGAACAAAATCTCTGTCTTTAGGCCTTTGTGTGTGTGTGTGTGTGTGTGTGTGTGTGTGTGTGTGTGTGTGTGTGTGTGTGTCATGGCATCAGTTGGACTGGGATTCCGTGCAACCCAAAATATAAATCTTTCAGGAGCAGGTTCTCATGCTGTGCTGTGTGTGTTTATGTTAATGGTCAGTTACAGTAGTGATCACATTATATTACTAATAAAGTTATGTTAAAGCTTACAGTGACATCTAACACACCATTCGCTTCAATCAAATAGGTTTCAGCTAAATGTCAGTTACAATTACTTGTTATTTTATAGGATATATCTGTCTGTCTGTCTGTCTGTCTGTCTGTCTATCTGCCTGCCTGTCTGTCTATCTGTCTGCCTCTCTATTCAAGTTTTCAATTCAATTCAAGTTTATTTGTATAGTGCTTTTTACAATAGACATTGTCTCAAAGCAGCTTTACAGAACATAACCATAGAGCAGAAGGTAAACATCAGGAATAATAAAAGAAAGTATCTATTGGTCTGTCTATCTGCCTGCCTGTCTATCTGTCTGTCTATCTGCCTACCTGTCTATCTGTCTGTCTATCTGCCTGCCTGTCTATCTGTCTGTCTATCTGCCTGCCTGTCTATCTGTCTGTCTGCCTCTCTATCTGTCTGTCTATCTGCCTGCCTGTCTATATGTCTGCCTGTCTATCTCCATCTGCCTGCCTGTCTATATGTCTGCCTGTCTATCTCCATCTGCCTGCCTGTCTATCTCCATCTGCCTGCCTGTCCTTCTGTCTGTCTATCTGCCTGCCTGTCCTTCTGTCCATCTGTCTGTCTATCTGCCTGTCTATCTGTCTGTCTATCTGCCTGCCTGTCTATATGTCTGCCTGTCTATCTCCATCTGCCTGCCTGTCCTTCTGTCTGTCTATCTGCCTGCCTGTCCTTCTGTCCATCTGTCTGTCTATCTGCCTGCCTGCCTGTCTATCTCCATCTGTCTGCCTGTCTATCGGCCTGCCTAGCTCCATCTGCCTGCCTGTTTATCTGTCTATCCACCTGTCTGTCTATCTGCCTATCTATCTGCCTGTCTATCTCCATCTGCCTGCCTGTTTGTCTGTATGTCTGTCTATCTGTCTGCCTGCCTGCCTGTTTATCTGTATGTCTGTCTGTCTGCCTGCCTGCCTGTTTATCTGTATGTCTGTCTGTCTGCCTGCCTGCCTGTTTATCTGTATGTATGTCTGTCTGTCTGCCTGCCTGTCTGTCTATCTGTCAGAAAGGGTTAAAAACAATTCAGATTCTGACGCTTTCATACTTATCGTGAACTCTCGCGAGAACGTCACTAACTTCCTGCAATAGTTGTAGATAATGGCGGCGCGTCATCTAACAGCGTTTGTAGCCTTTCATTAACACCGGGTAAATCCCAGACGAGCAGCGGGAAGCCAGCACAATAACCACCCCCGGTGAGACGAAGCCGAACCCGTCAGGGTGTTTTTAACGCTGTAACTAAGCGCTTTAACAGGTAAACTGTTTGTTTGCTAACTCCGCTGAGGTAAAGTAGGTTAGTTAGCCGTTAGCTAGCTACTCCTTATAGCTCAGGGAGTTAGCGTACTGCAGCGTTAGAGCTGTTCAGCGTTTAATCACCACTAGGGACGTAAACATAAAGTCTTTTTCATCGTTTTATTAATGTAGCTGATTAGTCTTGTGTTAAGTAAGTTTTAATTAGCGGTCGCTTCCCTGTAACGTCAGAGTTACCGCGCATGCGCAGCAGCTGCGCCCAGTGACCGCCGTTTTCGCGCATGCGTACTACGCAGGTCTGTTAGTGACAGACTGTAAACACACGCTGCTGCTGTGGGAACGGATTCATGCGTTAAGTTTAGTCACTAATCAGTTCATCATGTCTCCTGTTGACCAAATAAAAGGACATTTATGATCTTTGTTCTTTTTCCAGACTGTTGGAGTCTCTGTCAGATGCCTGCGTTGGGCTGGAGGGTAGGAAGGTATGGTCTGAGGAAAGCTCCTGTAAGGTGAGTCTTGTTTACATCTGGACACAAACCCACAGTCTCATTTAACACATGATTAGTGATCTTTGGATCTATCGCAGGAGAGAGAGAGGAACACCAGAAACCTTCATTAGAACATAAACAGATCAGAGAGAGAGAGAGAAACCGTCACTTATACTGTGTATAACTCAGCCGGGTATTTTAGGCCACGCCCCCTAACCATGTCAATCAAACAGCAACAGGTAGCCATTCATTTTGTAGGTTTGAGGTAAAGGTGCACGAGGCACGTTTCATCAGTGTTCTCTGACAGACTGCTCTGTTTGTGTGTGTGTGTGTGTGTGTGTGTGTGTGTGTGTGTGTGTGTGTGTGTGTGTGTGTGTGAGTGACTAAGTGTTTGATGTTGCTGGAATGTACAGCATCTGAAATATGAGCTTCCTGCTGAGGAACACTGACGTAAAGAATACTGTATAGAGGTGTGTTTGGTTCTTTAGAAAAAAAAAAACCATTCTGACCTGCACACATCCAGAGACACACCCTGTTCACTAGATTTTTGCTTTTTCATTTGAACTTCACTCAAACATCTACAAAGTGTCCCTGAGTAGGAAATCGAGATATACTCCCTCTGTTCTCCATGTTTGAGACACTTACCTTGAATGAAATGTTCCCTGATCTAGCTGGCTTCTTCACCTGAACGGGACACAAGTGATGATGATGATGTATAATCGGTTAACGAGTCACTTTACATCGACCTGATCTGTTACTTCCTGTTTCCTTGCTGTAGGAGGGTGGACTAGCTATGTGGAGCCAATCAGGAGGAGAGAAACCTCCAGCAGCGGATCCATACATGGGGGAGTACGGTGAGTTCTGATTGGCCGAAAGGAGTAACGTGCAACACGCAGAGGCGTGTCTGGGGTTAGATGTCATTGTCAGACTTTTTATCTGGTTAATGTTTGTGAAATGGTTCAGTTCTTGTCGTCACTGCTGTTATACACAGCTGTAAACACTCGTTCCCACAACAGCCTCTCTTTATTCTCTCTCTTCATTTAATACGTGAGAAAAACAGCATAGTTAGAGACTCTTCAACCCCTGTCTTTACCTCTGATATATACGTGAACTTTATTCTTTTACACACACGTACATATACACACACACACCTCTCTGAAGCCCTTTGTGTAGTAAGCAGGTGTGTGGAAAGACCTGCGGCCTGTCCTTCATTGGTCTGGACCCGGATTTGTTTGTGGTTTTGTCTTCTTTAACCATCATGTTTACGTTGCAAATCAATCCATCTTATTCCCCATCTGCTGCGTGTGTATTTATATTTACACCAGAGTGCTGCTGGATTCTGATTGGTCAGGAGGAGCTGTTGATTAATTTACTTCAGCTGTCATTGAAATGTTAGGGTTCTATTACTGCTCTCCCTCTGATGTGTTCTTTGTTTCGAAAGCTGTGTGTTTACTGTGTGTGTGTGTGTGTGTGTGTGTGTTTACAGAGCTGTCATCTGCATGGAGGAATCTGAACCAGAGCAAAGCAGCTGTAAGTGTTTCACAAACACACTCGTGTGGATCTGTGTGTGCTGTTTGTGCACGAATGACATTTTTTGTGTGTGTGTGTGTTACAGCTGCGTCACATTGAAAATCAGTTGGAGGCGGCGGTTAGTTCGGGAGTCGTCATCACCTCACTGAACACAGAGAAGACACACAAACGCAGAGGTAAGACACACAAGCGTGTACATATACACACACACTGTCACACACACACACACACACACGGCGTACATTCAGATTGTGGAAGTGATTAATTCATCCTGACGAGCAGATGCTTATTATTCTGTGTCTACATTTACATTCAAGTTTTTATGTTTTGGTGGAATGAGCTTCCATCGGTCTGCTCTGTCAGGACAGGGAGTGTTGCCATAGCTACAGTAAATGTGGTTCACTCTATAGGTCCCATGCTCTGAACATTATTCTGTAAATTACTTTCTTTTTGAACAACAGAGTCGAAGCTAAACTTTATGGTGTTTGCATGCAGGTAGGCGGAGCTCAGACGGTGAAGAGAAAGGGATTAAGCCCCGCCCACAGAGTCGACGTAGCCCTGACAAGAGCTCTCGGAGCCCGTTGAGAACCAGCACACAGGACAACACACACACCTCACACAGGTACACATCACACCCTCAACATTAT
The DNA here is from genome assembly GCF_022655615.1 of Tachysurus fulvidraco. NCBI lineage: Eukaryota > Metazoa > Chordata > Actinopteri > Siluriformes > Bagridae > Tachysurus > Tachysurus fulvidraco. The sequence continues at coordinate 1,190,391 of NC_062531.1, forward strand.
ATTATTATACATTATATATATTAGGACATTTCTAAAGTGCGTGTCTGTGTGCGTCTGTGTGTGTGCATGCGTGTGTATGTTTGCTCCAGACCCACATCTTCTCCCCCTGATGCCCCCCTGAGTCGTCAGGTGTACGATCGAGACTGTCGTCCTCTTCACTCAGCCGACGCAGACAGCACTCGCTCCTCAGCGCTGGACGCAATGACCGTACGCGTCCTCAACGACTCGCCTGCTCTGCAGAGGTCAGAGGTCACGACGGGAGGGTCAGAGTTCAGCCCGGGGTCTGCACGGCTGGAGAAGCTCCGTCAGCGTCATACGGATGAGAAGCTGGAGAAGCTGAAGGAGAGGATCAGGAGGCAGAGGGAGCAGCTGGAGGAGGCAGGAGACAGGGGGAGGGAGGGGGTGATAGGGGTGGGGCAAAGAAACTCTGCCCACCAGCACAGCACCAAAGTGCGTAAAGTTGCAGCTGCTCCTCCTGCGCCGAACTATAAAGGTAAACACGTACGATTATCAGGAGCGATGCTTTACTGAGTGATGGTTGCCATGGGAACTGCTGCCTAGTGATGGTCAAACACCAATCAACACAGGTCTAAACAAATACAGATATAAAGCAATAACAAAATGAGTTTATACATAAATGTCTTTATTCAGTATTCAGTAAAGACACTGCAGTGTTTACAGTGATGGGTGTTTGTAATTAAAACATCTGTATGCTGCATTATAGCAGGTTATGGCTTCAGAATGAACCCTAAATAAGACCCTGAGTTTATACAAACAGCTGCTGTGTTTTTACAGGGTTTAACAGCAGCCACGTGAACAGTCGCACCTCAGACGGACGAGTGTGGGGAGAGGACGAGTTTCACCTGAACGCTGAGAGTTATGTCACAGGTATACACACACACACACACACACGCACACAGGTACACACACACAGGTGTACACACACAGGTACACACACGCACAGGTACACACACGCACAGGTACACACACACACACACGCACAGGTACACACGCACAGGTACACACACACACACACACGCACAGGTACACACACACACACGCACAGGTACACACACACACAGGTACACACACACAGGTGTACACACACACACAGGTACACACACACGCGCGCACACACAGACAGACTTATGAAATACACCCTTATTTTTTTTCCTTTATTAATATTTGCAGTATATAGACAGAAATGTATGTACACACAGCACAGGTGTGTATAAGCACATTTTACTAATTATTGTTTAATTTCTGATTTTGTGGAGATTTTTATGTACAATTTAATTATTTCCTTTACTCAGAGCGAGCGAAGCGAAAACCGGTGGAGAAAGTGAAGCAGCAGCAGGAGAGGAAGCTGATTAAACCCGTGAGGAAGATTCATCGATCTGCATCTGTTCCTGAACCTAAAGCAGGTCTGATGAAGATTAGATACGATACGGATTAGTTTATCTACGTTAATGTTAGTCTGATAAAGTAATCATAGTCTAGACACACACACACACACACACACACACACACACACACACAGGACCGAGCCCTAAGATGTGATGGCTGTATTAGCAACACTTTACTGTGGGATGACAAACAGATCATCAGAGAGGTGATAAAAGGTCTAAATGGCTGGAAAAATCGAACTTTCTCATTGCTCCACGGTCTCCGTAGCGATCGGCGTGTCGTCATGGCGAGAGGGTCAGAAAGTGGTGAAGATGATGCTGGGGCCGTCGTCAAGGGAACCACGTGCTCAGTCAGAGGAGAAGGAGAGTCGGACAGGTGAGATGCCAACAAAGCAATCCTGCACTAGTGTTCACAGTAAATTAGCCTTTAGAGTAAAACTGGAGAAAAATCAGAACAAAAGTCACTGTACATGTATTTATTGTTTTATTACCTTTTTAGGTGCCGCATCTCGCTCCAGTTCTGTCCCTCGGCCCGAGTCGGGTCACCGCTCAAGACCGAGCAGCAACGAAAAGCCTGCTGTAACTCAGAGCTCCAGAACAGCAGGAGGCACCAGAGGCAAAGAGCATCAATCAGATCGATCCTCCAGGCCACGAGTAAGCAACAGACACAGAGAAAGTGCCGTAACACCAGGAAGCGATGCTGCGCTTTCTGCCAGCCTGGAACTTCTCCCCGCAGACATTCGCGGTATCTTGGATGATCTACACCTGGAAGACGGTGCGAGTTCACGCGACGCGGGCCAAAGCAGGAAGAGGGCGGGACGAAGCCCATCGAAACTGCTCCCCGAACGCGCAGAGAGGGCACTGCCACGGAAACGGCACTACGATGCAGACACAGTACGGCGCTACATCGCTAAACAGCAGGAGGAGAGGAAGAGGAAGCAGATGGAGGAGAGGCGGAGTCAGAGGGAGGAGCAAGAGAGACGGAGTCAGAGACTACAAGAACTGTACAAGAAACAACGTGAGGGCGTTGCCAAGCAACAAGTCCTGCCTCCTAATCTCATAAACCCTCGCCTGCAAGAGACGTACACCAAGATACTCCTAGAACACACTCTGCAAGGGGTACACACACACACGAACAGACACACACACACACACACACGAACAGACACACACACACACACACGAACAGACACACACACGAACAGACACACACACACACGAACAGACACACACACACACACGAACAGACACACACACACACACGAACAGACACACACACACACGAACAGACACACACACACACGAACAGACACACACACACACGAACAGACACACACACACACACACGAACAGACACACACACACACGAACAGACACACACACACGAACAGACACACACACACACACACGAACAGACACACACACACACACACGAACAGACACACACACACACACACGAACAGACACACACACACACACACGAACAGACACACACACACACACACGAACAGACACACACACACACACACACGAACAGACACACACACACACGAACAGACACACACACACACACACGAACAGACACACACACACACACACGAACAGACACACACACACACACACGAACAGACACACACACACACACACGAACAGACACACACACACACACACACGAACAGACACACACACACACACGAACAGACACACACACACACACGAACAGACACACACACACACGAACAGACACACACACACACGAACACGAACAGACACGCACGCACACGAACAGACACGCACGCACACGAACAGACACGCACACACACGAACAGACACGCACACACACGAACAGACACGCACACACACGAACAGACACGCACACACACGAACAGACACGCACACGAACAGACACACACACACACACACGAACAGACACACACACACGAACAGACACGCACACACACGAACAGACACGCACACGAACACACACACGAACAGACACGCACACACACGAACAGACACGCACACGAACACACACACGAACAGACACGCACACAAACAAGACACGCACACAAACAGACACGCACACGGACACACACACGAACAGACACGCACACAGACACACACACAGCATATTAGTCAGTGGTGTGTATTATGTAAGCGTCGTATATAAGTTGTGTATTTTGGGTATTGTGTTTTAGGCACGGCCGGGGTATCAGCCATCTGGGGAATCAGATAAAGAGAACAAGAGACTGGAACAACTCAGTCCTTCCACCAGTGAGCTCTCAGAACTCACACCGTCTCCACTCTGCAGGTAACACACACACACCCGCACACACACACACACACACACACACACACACACACACACACACACACACACACACAGCTGTGATCCCTTCTCTTTCAGTTACATTGCATTTCATTTCAAAACAAAAACACACTTGAGTAAGACAGGTGTATTTTGTGTGTGTGTGTGTGTGTGTGTGTGTGTGTGTGTGTGTGTGTGTGTGTGTGTGTGTGTGTGTGTGTGTGTGTGTAGGGCTGATTTGGTGCCCCCTGCTGGTCCGTTCTTCTCTCATCTCCTCAGTCTGGAACCAGAGTGTGTAAACTCCACTACACACATGCAAGACACACACACTGTGGACACACACCAGGTGAGGACAGGCCACGCAGACACACACACCTCCTGCAGGCTGAACCGCATGGAGGCCCTGAAGGCTTGCGCCGCATCTCTGTCCAGCCGAATAGAAAACGAGGCACGAAAGCTTGTTGCCTATAGAAACGACGACGACGATGGTCACGCCCCTCGCACCAAACCACCGAGTCCACCAGAGAGAGAGCGACCCGATTCCAGCTCGATCCACAATGATGCGAAAGAACTTCCTGGGGTTGGCAACCTGTACAGCTTCATCACCCGGGACTGTTGGGGTGAGATCGGCAAACCCCACCCACCCGCAGCCGGTACCGCCGTCCCGCTTTCCGTGCAGGAAGAGAAACACGACTCGAGCGGAGGCTCCATCAGCGAGGGCTTGCTGAGCGACGGCAGTCTCTCCGATCCCGGTGAGAATTCTGCAGCTCGCAATGAACACCACAACGAGGAGCGCATCACCCTGTTCCAGAAAGAGGCAGAGCTTCACGTGCCGTATCGGCCTGTGGTGATGTCACAGCCTCCGTGGGAGGAGCTTAACAAGGGCAGCCCTCACAGCGTCATCCATATATTCACCAAAAACAGAAACAAATACAACAACGGTAAGTTTCATAAACATTTGTGTACATATCACTCAGGTGTACACTTGTTCTCATCTCACACGCGTGTGTGTGTGTGTGTGTGAAGTGATGGATGCAGAAGTGGACAGATCTCCACCTGCCCTCCGTTCCTTTCCGTCTACTCACAGCTTGCCAAACGGTGTCTACGAAGACGACTTTGTTTCCTCCCGCAGCAGCAGCCAATCAGCATCAAAGAGAACTACTAACGGCATCAGGTGGGTGGAGTTAAGTCAGTTCAGTGTGTGTGTGTGTGTGTGTGTGTGTGTGTGTGTGTGTGTGTGTGTGTGTGGTTGGGACACACCCAAAGTGTGATGTTGATTTGACTTGATTTATGTGACTGCATGGTTAAGAACACAGCCACATGTGGTGAATAACAGTGTGTGTGATCTGGGACCTCGTTTATATCCACATCGTCTGTGCAGTAACAGTCGCAGCTCCGGGGCAGCAGATGACAAGAGAGAACATGACCGATTTCCTCACTCTTCTGCCTCTACTCCTTTGACCTCACCTTCCTCTGCCCACTCCATCAGCAAAAGAGGTCACACACACACACACACACACACACACTTTGTGTTTCAGTTCCTTTGAAATAATAACAACATGAATGTCTTTCCTCCTCCCTCAGGTTCAGAAAAGAGTTCGGAGCGCACCCAGGTGGACGGAAGGAGAAGCGCGTCTTCATTTGCCTCCGAGTCTCAGAGGAACGACTGGAGGAAGAGCGACTCGCCTCGAGGCTCTCGCAGTAGCGCCGACGTGAACGGGACACCAGGGGGCACCTCGGCGCACTCCAGCCACAGGTTAGTGGGAGGTGTTTATACTACACTGGACACTTTGTGGTGTTTGATGATCTGCATGCGTAGTTCTGTGGTGGAGAGAATTTATTTTGTGTGTCTGTGTGTAGTGTGATGTCCGAGATTCCACAGTTTCCCAGAAACACTGCCGACTCTCCAAGAATCTTCGGCTCCTCTTCATCCAGTCCTGCATCTGTCAGAGATTCCACCCCCAGAGCTGGAGGGCTTGTGCACACTATAGTCCCCACCCCAGAACCAGCACACTGCACCACAGGTACACAAGGTTTAAACCAACACAGTTAATGACACGTTTCATCTCAGATCAGAGTACCTACATATTACATGTTCATGGTAAAGTAACCGTGTGTGTGTGTGTGTGATTCAGAGCTACATTTTACCCCAGTTGTGCTGCAGCAACGTCTAAGTGCCGAGCTAAACTTCATGGATGCAGTGGAGGAGTCAGTGAGACAGCTGAGCGACGTGGAGAGAGTCCGAGCTGTCTCACTCGCTCAGCAGGAGAGCGTCTCACTCGCACAGATCATCAAGGTGGGATTTTAATACCTAGATTTCTGAGGGAAGGTGTGGGGGTGCACAGGGGTGTGTGTGTGTGTGTGAGACTGACCTCTGACTCTTGACTTTTGACTCGTCCAGGCTCAGCAGCAGAGGCAGGAGCGAGAGCTGCAGCTGTTGAGGCTGAAAGCAGAACAGGAAGCGCTGGAGTCTCAGAGACACGTACAGGAGAGCCGAGAGAGAGCAGCACAGGTACACACACACACACACACACAACTCTTACTGCTATATTAGTACAGTTGTTACCATGACGATGGAGTGTCAGTAGCGTGTTTGTTGATTTATGAATGTGAATTATTAATGTTTCTATTATGTCCGTATTTGTACTGAGTTCATAAAGGAAACTGTTTTATTAATAATACAGAACTTTTATTAAATATAAATAAATAGAATTTTACATTTTATTATTGTTGTTATTTTTATATCAGATAAAGCTGTTACATGTGTGTTGGGACAAAACTGGGTTTTAGTGTATTGTGTTAATCCTGTGTGTGTGTGTGTGTGTGTGTGTGTGTGTGTGTGTGTGTGTGTGTGTGTTACTCAGGCCCATGCAGAACTGTGTGTGGATCTGGTTCAGTCCCATCAGAAGGCTCTCTTGGAGCTGCAAGAGAACAGCAGCAAGATGATCCACCAACAGACCGAGACGGCGCAACAGCTCAGAGAGGTCCCTCAACACTACACAACACTACACAACACGTCACAACACGTCACAACACTACACAACACGTCACAACACTACACAACACTACACAACACTACACAACACTACACAACACTACACAACACGTCACAACACGTCACAACACGTCACAACACGTCACAACACTACACAACACTACACAACACTACACAACACTACACAACACTACACAGCACGTCACAACACTACACAGCACGTCACAACACTACACAGCACGTCACAACACTACACAGCACGTCACAACACTACACAGCACGTCACAACACTACACAGCACGTCACAACACTACACAGCACGTCACAACACTACACAGCACGTCACAACACTTCACAACACTTCACAACACTACACAACACGTCACAACACTACACAACACGTCACAACACTACACAGCACGTCACAACACTACACAGCACGTCACAACACTACACAGCACGTCACAACACTACACAGCACGTCACAACACTACACAGCACGTCACAACACTACACAACACGTCACAACACTACACAACACGTCACAACACTACACAACACGTCACAACACTACACAACACGTCACAACACTACACAACACGTCACAACACTACACAACACGTCACAACACTACACAACACGTCACAACACTACACTACACAGCACTACACTACACAGCACTACACAACACTACACTACACTATGCGTCACAGCACGACACTACACAGCACGTCACAACACTACACTACACAGCACTACACTACACTACACTACACTACACAGCACGACACTACACTATGCGTCACAGCACTACACAACACTACACTACACTACACTACACTATGCGTCACAGCACTACACTACACTATGCGTCACAGCACGACGCCGCGCGTCACAGCACTACACTACACTATGCGTCACAGCACGACGCCGCGCGTCACAGCACTACACTACACTATGCGTCACAGCACGACGCCGCGCGTCACTACACTACACTATGCGTCGCAGCGCGACGCCGCGCGTCACAGCACGACGCCGCGCGTCACAGCACTACACTACGCGTCGCAGCACGACGCCGCGCGTCACAGCACTACACTACACTATGCGTCGCAGCACGACGCCGCGCGTCACAGCACGACACAAACAAAGTGGTGCATCAAAGTAAAGCACATCACAATATTCTGTAAAATCCTTCAAAATTGTTAAATAAACAATTACAGATAAACTGTTTTATCATCTAAAGTGTGTGTGTGTGTGTGTGTTAGATGACCGAGATGACTCGTTCTCAAATGCTTCCCTCTGTCACACCTGTGAGGCAGCCACACCCACAAACAGACAGGTAACCAATCAGAAACCAGTTTATCTGGTTTATGTGAGTTACTTTATACTAGTGATGTTACATTCATTCGTTCATACTGCTAAAGTGTGTTTATTGTATGCCGTACTTCAATACATTCTGTGTGTGTGTGTGTGTGTGTGTGTGTGTGTGTGTCTCAGTAGTAGGAGTGAAGTCTCTGCAGAGAATACACCATCAGCAGACACTCCACAGAGCAGCTTCGCTGAGTCTGAGTCCTTCAGGATGCATACTGTCAGGTAATACACACACACACACACACACACACACACACACACACACTCACTGTACAGTGATGAAGCTGTACAGGTTGCCAACCCCAGGATTTTCTTTCACATCATTGTGGATCTTTGAGCTAGAATCAGGTCGCTCTCTCTCTGGTGGACTCGGTGGTTTAGCACGAGGGGCGTGACCATCGTCATCATCGTTTCTATAGAGATGAGAGGAGAACGGACCAGCAGGGGGCACCAAATCAGCCCTACACACACACACACACCCACACACACCTCTCCATCCATGTAGTCCAGCCCAGAGAACAGCTAATATCTTTTGTCCACTTTTCTGTCCATGAGCTTCAGGATCTTCATGTCTGCCATCTGATTGGCTCTTTGCACTTCCTATTTTTTAACAGGGATGTAAACATTTGAATATCGTTACACCACACAGAATTACTGTGGGTGGCGCTAACTCCACTCAACACTGCAGATCTGTCACAGTTGTCTTTAACACAACCTGTCTGTCTCTCAGCGGCGTGAGACAGGGCGAAGGAGGCGGCATGGACAGGAGCAGCTCGGTGGAAGAGGAAGTGAACACTGCTGCTGATGATTGCCTGCAAACCGACAGAGGTGAGAGGTCTTTAGTGAGACAGACTGGAGGGAGTTTTACTCATTAGGGTTGTTATTAGGCTCTTGGATTACTTCCTGTCATCTTTTGCCCCTCTGTCCAATCAGCAGACAGCGCCTCAATAAATTATTCTTCGAAGTTTGACGAGTCCGTGACGGAGGACGAGTTGGAGAAGTCGTTTCGTTCAGTGCTTCCGTCAGAGTCTCACTGGAGGGGATCCGTGGAGAGAAAACGCCAATCGGACGAGGAACCTCACGCTGAAAAGTCATCTACCAAGGTACACCACACACACACACACACACACACACAGACACACACACACACACTGCGGCAAAACGTGTCGTAATATGTACAATATCCCAGACTTTATTTCTTTCCGTCTCGTGTCCTGCAGGACGGCAGTGTCCCAGTGTTCTCCGCGGATCAGTACAGCTTCTCAGAGTTCACCATGGCGATGGTGAAGCAGTGCATGCAGGAAGAGGAAGTTCGCTCTCAGCATCAGAGTTCCCTCCTGCGCCTCCGACATCGAGCGCTGAAGGAGAAAACCCGAGCTGAGCTCGACTGGCTCGAGCTTCAAAAGAGGCAGGAAAAAACCTCCCACATTCACTAAAGCCATATATACGGCGTCAAAGTTCCCCCCCACACCCCTAATAATAATAATAATCGCTACATCAAAATAGCTCCGCCCACATCTCCTATTATACTCCGCCCAGAGATATGATTTACATTTTATAAAAGACACTTCGCTGTCTACTCAGCTAGCTGATATAACCCCAGCGATGCTCAAGCTCCGCCCACACCGTTAACCGATGAGCTACGTTCAGCCTCCTCTACAGCCCTCAGTAGTTCATGTGATCCATGGCGCTACATTCCCATAATTCCTCAGCAGTGTGTTTGATTTTGCAAAGCCATGTAAAGTTTGCGCAGTACATTCCTCTCTATCGGTCTCACTCTCACTGTCCTTCTCCAGGCGTCTGCGGGACAAGGGAGAGGATGATAAAATGCCTCCGATCCGCAAAAAACAGCGAGGCCTGCTGCTGAAACTACAACAGGAGCAGGTAAATAACGCAACCTCGTCCTGTTACGGCTCTGTTACACCAGTGTACACAGTAACAGCTGCTACACCTATAGGATCTTTTACAACGAGCAGGAATCGACGTGTGTGTGTGTGTGTGTGTGTGTGTGTGTGTGTGTGTGTGTGTGTGTGTGTGTGTGTGTGTGTGTGTGTGTAGGCGGAAATAAGGAGGCTGCAGGAGGCGAACCGAGCGGCACGAAGGGAGAGGAAACTGTTGCTGAAACAACAAGAGGAGATCGAGAGGATCCAACACACAACACTGAAACTGAGGGAGAAACTCAGGAACGCTGAAGATACAAACCAGGTCTCAGCACACGCTCTACTACACAACGTACAGATCTCTCTCACACACACACACACACACACACACACACACGCTCCCTGAGCTACTGCTTGTGAAGTATATTAGCTAACCGCTGTTCTGTACTTTCAGAGGTCACCCCTGTCAAATGCGAGCAGGAGTTCGGCCCCTCCCACCGAGCTGGACGTGGAGTTTCGTAGCCCCTCCTCTTTATCTGTGTCGGGGAGCGAGACCAGCAGCATAATGAAGAAGCTGAAGAAGATGAACTATCACACAGATGAGAGGTCTCACACACACACACACACACACACACACACACTGTGTCTGGCATCACTGTAACTGTTTCCTGTGCTTACACACCTCATTCTGTGTCATAATCATCACCACACTGTTAAACTGTTCCAATCTTCCACTCTGATGTGTGTTCTGCCTTGATCTGGTTCTTTAGTGAGGGCAGGACACACATCACACTCGGCCCGAGTGCGACTAAGGGGCTTTTTTACCCCTGGTCACTTCCTGCGTTTTCTGTGATCCGATATCTACCCGACGGTAAAAAGACCAGGTCTAAATGCACTCTGAAACGTTTTGGAGACGGATATAAACCCGATGGTACAAACCCCTTCAGGAGGTGGTCTGGGACGCGAACAGCAAATCGATTTAAAAGAATCAGTTGGGTGCTGAGTCAGAATCAACAAGCATACATGATTCCTTAGTGATTCTTTACTTTAAAGGTGGTGTTTATGTCTGTCGGTGTGGTTAGTATGGGTGTGTTAGGCAGAGTACAGTGCTGGTCTGAGAACAAGGTTCTTTTGTTACAGGATGTGATGCTCTATCTCTCTCTCTCGCTCTCTCTTTTCCATTCATCTTATTTGTTTGCCTTTGTGTGTGTTGTGTACTCTTTTTTTTTTTTTGTATTTTTAGCAGCAGCTCTGCCGTGCAGTGTCTCTTCTCCATGTTTAGTGCCCTCCGCTGGGCGTCTTTGCGTGTCTGTCTCTCTAAACTCCACCCTCACTTCCTCGTTATCTACAGTCAGTTAGTCAGGTACAGTACAGCACTCTGACGTGGGGCATGCTGTGTGTACAGGGCAAAAAAAGACACTAATAATAATAATAATACAGGCCAGGGTGTGTGTGTGTGCGCGCCTGCCTGCGTGTGTGTGTGTGCGCGTGCATGCCTGCCTGCCTCTGTGTGTGTGTGTGTGCGCGTGCCTGTGTGTGCACGTGCCTGTGCCTGTGCGTGCGTGTGTGTGCGCGTGCCTGTGTGTGCGTGTGTGTGCGCGTGCATGCCTGCCTGCCTCTGTGTGTGTGCGTGTGCCTGTGCGTGCGTGTGTGTGCGCGTGCCTGTGTGTGCGTGTGTGTGCGCGTGCATGCCTGCCTGCCTCTGTGTGTGTGTGTGCGCGTGCCTGTGTGTGCGCGTGCCTGTGTGTGCGCGTGCCTGTGTGTGCGCGTGCCTGTGTGTGCGCGTGCCTGTGTGTGCGCGTGCCTGTGTGTGCGCGTGCCTGTGTGTGCGCGTGCCTGTGTGTGCGCGTGCCTGTGTGTGCGCGTGCCTGTGTGTGCGCGTGCCTGTGTGTGCGCGTGCCTGTGTGTGCGCGTGCCTGTGTGTGCGCGTGCCTGTGTGTGCGCGTGCCTGTGCGTGCGTGTGTGTGCGCGTGCCTGTGTGTGTGTGTGCGCGTGCATGCCTGCCTGCCTCTGTGTGTGTGCCTGTGTGTGCGCGTGCCTGTGCGTGTGTGTGTGTGTGTATTTGAGTAGTTGGGAGTTTCTTAAAGTGACTAGAATTCTAGTAAATGAAGAGATCATTATTAAGGTGGAAGATGATGATGATGATGATGAAGATGCGATGCAGGTACACTTTCTAGTGCACTGATGAGGATTGTACATGGTTTGGGGGGGGGTGTTTGTGTGTTTGGTCTTTTTTGCTTTGCTAAGGATAACTATCATTTCTTAACCATGTTATTCTTTCTCTCTGTCTCTCTCTATCTCCGTGTGTCTCTCTCTGACATCTCTCTGTTTCTCTATCTCCGTGTGTCTCTCTCTGACATCTCTCTGTCTCTCTCTATCTCCGTGTGTCTCTCTCTGACATCTCTCTGTCTCTCTCTATCTCCGTGTGTCTCTCTCTGACATCTCTCTGTCTCTCTATCTCCGTGTGTCTCTTTCTGACATCTCTCTGTCTCTCTATCTCCGTGTGTCTCTCTCTGACATCTCTCTGTCTCTCTCTATCTCCGTGTGTCTCTTTCTGACATCTCTCTGTCTCTCTATCTCCGTGTGTCTCTCTCTGACATCTCTCTGTCTCTCTCTATCTCCGTGTGTCTCTCTCTGACATCTCTCTCTGTCGTTCTCATTCAGATTTCTTACTCAGCGTGAGCTGCGATTGGTACATTGGCGTCAGCAGGTGGAGGCGGAGCTGAGGCGCACAGACGGGGCGGAGCCCCAGTGGAAGGGGCAGGCGACGTCAGACAGACACACACAGCAGAAACACAGCACAGACGAGCTGCAGAGAGACAGACAGGAGGAGAAGAAGACAGGACAAGGTGAGTGACAGAGGAATAGACTAATGACTAAAGAGATGGAGAGATAAGGAAAAAGAGAGATACTGGAATGGAGACCGGAAATGTCGGGTGGAGCGGACAGAGAAAGAGATTACAAAGAAGAAAAGACATGGAGAGAAGACGGATGGAAAAGCATACTTGTAGGGAGAGGGACACTGATGGAGGGAGAGACAGACAGATAGAAGGAGATAGAGGCTGATTAATGGAGGGAAAGAGATGGAGAAGAAGAGAAGCATACCGAGTAAGAGAGATCCTGAGGGAGAGAGAGAGAGATTTCTGTGTGTAGTTTGGGTTCAGTTTCATACACACAGGTAGATACAGAGACACAGACGGACAGAAATAACAGGGTATCTGTCTGGGGCGTATCCTAAATGTACAGTAATCATCGCTGGTGCACTAATTATGGGCTCGTTTTCCCTTCCCAGAGGTGCGCAGTGAGGGTGACTCGTCATCTGTGCTGTCCGTCTCCAGCATACACACTGTACAGGAGTGTGTGAACACACACAGCCACGAGGTAAGACACACACACACAGCCACGAGGTAGGACACACACACACACACACACACACACAGCCACGAGGTAGGACACACACACACACACACACACACACAGCCACGAGGTAGGACACACACACACACACACACACACACAGCCACGAGGTAGGACACACACACACACACTCACACACACAGCCACGAGGTAGGACACACACACACACACACACACACACACACACACAGCCACGAGGTAGGACACACACACACACACACTCACACACACAGCCACGAGGTAGGACACACACACACACACACAGCCATGAGGTAGGACACACACACAGCCACGAGGTAGGACACACACACACACAGCCACGAGGTAGGACACACACACACACACGCACACACAGCCACGAGGTAGGACACACACACACACACACACACACACAGCCATGAGGTAAAACACACACACAGCCATGAGGTGAGACTCACACACACACACACACAGCCATGAGGTGAGACTCACACACACACACACAGCCATGAGGTGAGACTCACACACACACACACAGCCATGAGGTGAGACTCACACACACACACACACACAGCCATGAGGTGAGACTCACACACACACACACACAGCCATGAGGGGAGACTCACACACACACACACAGCCATGAGGTGAGACTCACACACACACACACAGCCATGAGGTGAGACTCACACACACACACACACACACACACAGCCATGAGGTGAGACTCACACACACACACACACAGCCATGAGGGGAGACTCGCGCACACACACACACGGCCAAGAGGTGAGACACACATGCACTACACTATTTATCTAGTAATGATAAAGAGAGGTGGTTTAGAATAGATGGACAAATGGACAGTCACATGCAGAGACACACTGATGCAGTGAGCGAAAAATAGTCTAGAGCAAAGGCGGTGAGATGGACAGGTGGGTGGAGTCTCGTGCGGTGAGACAGACAGGTGGGTGGAGTCTCGTGCGGTGAGACAGACAGGTGGGTGGAGTCTCGTGCGGTGAGACGGACGGGTGGGTGGAGTCTCGGGCGGTGAGACGGACGGGTGGGTGGAGTCTCGGGCGGTGAGACGGACGGGTGGGTGGAGTCTCGGGCCGTGAGACGGATGGGTGGGTGGAGTCTCGGGCCGTGAGACGGACGGGTGGGTGGAGTCTCGGGCCGTGAGACGGACGGGTGGGTGGAGTCTCGGGCCGTGAGACGGACGGGTGGGTGGAGTCTCGGGCCGTGAGACGGATGGGTGGGTGGAGTCTCGGGCGGTGAGACGGGTGGGTGGAGTCTCGGGCCGTGAGACGGGTGGGTGGAGTCTCGGGCGGTGGGATGGATGGGTGGGTGGTGTCTCGGGCGGTGGGATGGATGGGTGGGTGGAGTCTCGGGCCGTGAGACGGGTGGGTGGAGTCTCGGGCGGTGGGATGGATGGGTGGGTGGTGTCTCGGGCGGTGAGATGGACAGGAAAAGGGACAGATGGATTTACACAGAGATGTATCAAGGATATTGAATACAACATTATACACAGTGATGTTAATTGTATGTGTGTGTGTGTGTGTGTGTGTGTGTGTGTGTGTGTGTGACAGTCTCCCCTGGTTCCTGAAAGTTCCAGCAGTAAAGTGACATCACACAGCAACACCAGGAAGCGAGACCTCCCTTCATCAGGCCCAACATCTGGTCAGTCTCACACACACACACACACACACACACACACACACACACACACACACGTTCTTTAGCTGTAAAACACTACATCACCAACACCAGAAAGCTGAGTTTGTTTTATAACTTATAGCTAATTTCTTGCTCTTGTCCCCTACAGAGGCAGCATCGGATCAGAGTGACATCGAGGGGCGTGTCTTGGCTCTGAGGGCGGAGCTTCGCCGGCGTAAAGCTGAAGTGCAGCGTCTAAAGAAGGAGCAGAGACTGAGACACAAAGAGCGACTGAAAGCTCAGGAGGCCAGTCTAATCAAACAGTTGGAGGTACACACACACACACACACACACACACACACACACACACACACACACACCTGTATGATACTGAATCTTCTGCTCTTCTCCTTCTCCCACAGTCCTACAACAACTTCATTCAGAAGACGAAAGCTGAGCTGAGTAAAGCAGATGCTGCCACTTCGACTAAACCCCAGATCAAGACTCCAACATCGGGCTCACATAAGTCCGGAACAGAAACCTCCACCCCGGACAGGTCTGACACCATCTTACTCTATCGTCATCCGAATCCTTCTTCCCTTCATCATCATCATCATCATCTTCTTCTTCTTCTTCATCCTCTATACAGGTCTGAAACCGAGAAGAGTTTCACAGGAAAAAGCCACGAGTCTGAATCAGAGAAATCGGACAGGACACACACAGAGTCTCCGGAGCCGAGCGGTGAGTAAAGACACACACTCCCATCGTCCGAAGGGACCGACGAACGATCTCGTATCAAACGCACCTTTAATCACACACAGGCTAAATAACAGCATGCACATCGCATTGGTTGCCATAGTAACATTTAGTATAATAGTATGTAGTTTAGGATGGAACTGTGTTTGTTTGCTCCAACTTCCACTTGTTATGTCTAAGATACGATGTGAACTTTCCTTCCTCAGATGAAGATCCTCCCACCGTGACCCCGACCCCGGTGTTGGGAAGCCCCGACCGTCTGAGTCCTCCTGAAACTCAGCAGGATGAGCACACGCCCCCTCAAAGCCCCACTAGGCCAGAAACCGACGCCTCTGCCAATCAGAGCGCAGCCTCCGGTCCGAGGTCGGAGCTCATCGAGGAGCTGGAATCTCCGAGGTCACATTTGTCTCCGTCAGAGCACTCGTATCAGGTGCTGGATCTGAAGGTCCAGGACACAAACCAGGATTTCTCCAAGAACGAAACGGAAATTGCCTTCGCTGTAAAAGTCATCCATGAAGAAGAAGAAGAAGAAGAAGAAGAAGAGCATGTGAACAATTCAGAAGATAATAAATCCACTTCCTCGTTCGTAGCTGAACCAGAAGAACCCAAACGTCCAGAGATTCCTTCATCCTTAGAAGTCTCTCACACTCCGGACGTTTCCCCGAGAAAGGAAGACTCCGAGCTCAAACCCGCTCCTTCGTCGACGGTCGACGACGACGACTACAAAGATGATTTCGAATCAGCGATTCAGGAGGAAACTCGACCTCGCTCGCCATCTTCTGAAGATCCAGAAGAGGAATCGTACAAATTCTCCTTCAGCAGCGAGGAGGAGATCGAGGAGGAGATTAGCCTCAAGTCAGGGAACGCTAGCGGTACCTTCGAGCAGGAAAGACCTTTGGATCTCGACTTCCTGGGAAAGGGTACAAAAGAAAGCGTCGATGTTCTCAGCACTCTAAAGACTCTGGAGGATGAAATGCCCGGTTATGCGATTGGTGATCGAGTTCTGGTGAGCAACGTTCAGCCAGGAACTCTGAGGTTCAAGGGACCCACCAGGTTTGCAAACGGATTCTGGGCCGGAGTGGAGCTGGATGTATCCGAAGGAAGCAACAACGGGACCTATGATGACATCATTTACTTCCAGTGCAAAGAGAAACACGGCATATTTGCTCCTCCCGATAAGATCTCTCATTTACCTGAGATGATCGAAGGTCGTACCAGAACCTCAGAGGAGGAAGATTCCTCGTATGATGATCCGTCGAACGAAGCGGAGAAGACGGACGAGACCGAAAGCATGTTTCAGAATAAAAAAGCAGATCCAGGTCCACCTTCGGAGATGAGGGAACCTTCTGAGAAACACTTCAATATTGATTTGAAGCCTTCATGCATTACAGAAGACTTGAAGATTGACCCTGCTTCTGTCGATGGTGAGATCTTCGAAGATCTTAATGGAGGAAATCATTCTGCGTCACTCGAGAGGTTTGGAGACGTTGTCCTTGAATTTAATGATGTCTCTAAAGTTCAGGAGGTTCAGGAGGATCAAACACCAGACATTCTGGACCTGCTAATCTCTGGTAAGACGTCTACTTCGACAGAGGACCTCCAGAAACCTTTAGAAGTTCCACCCGAGAAGACATCCGAGGACGGCGTGGAGAGCAAACCCCTCGTGACTCTGGCTGATACGCTTATGGAACGCTTCATGAGCGATGCCCTGCAACAGTTTCAGCAGATCAGGAAAGCAAAGGAGCAGAAAATCTCAGTCGCTAATCAACTTGTCTTCCTTGGTGAGGATGAAGAACTCAGTGGAGACATGATGTCCCAGCTCAGAACTTCGTCCATCAGCCAGACGAACAAGGAAAGTTTCCACATTGTCTTTGACAAGGACGAAGAAGAAGCGTCTTCTCCTGAGCTCTGCAACCGACTGGTGGGTGTTTTTTTTCTTTCTTTCTTTTTTTATATCACAACTCTGAGTACTGGTTCAGACCGGATAGCAAGATGATACCGAGGTCGTTTCAGTCGCCATGCCGACCGTTTGCGAGGTTCTTCTGATAAACTGTGCTAAAATTTGGGGGAAATGTCACATGGTGTAGGTTTACAGGAGGAAATAAAATCAGACAACAGATGATGCCGGAGTCTCGGAACGTGACGTCTGTGTGGGCGTGGCTTACTCTCTCCTTACCTGTCAGTCACAGCAACACTATCCAATCACAGCTTCTCAGTGTGTTGGATCGCTACATTATTAATTATTATAACAAATCTTAGACCGGTGTTTTATTAAAGTGTAAATTAGGATCTTATCTTTCACCGATCAACATCAGTAGTTACGTAGCTCATGATTTTAGTCACATGACCGTGAAATTGTCAGTGATTGGCTGAATCTTAATTCACTCTCAGTAACATTAAAGGTGGGGTCTCCGTTGTTTAAAAGCCAATGTTGACATTTGAAATCACCAAAACAAACACGCCCCTAACCCAAACGGGTCCCACCCCTGTATCAATAGCTCCGCCCACACATACGTACGTAACCCAGGCGACTAACGGAAAGAAACGTGTCTTTATCATAGCTGAAGGGAAGAACAATACGATTGTAGATAAACAAACAAGCAAAAATGCCACACAAGCATAATGATGTAAAGGACAAAGGCATATATTAGTTCTGTGTAACAAAGCAAAACCAACGTTACTCACCTATCGAGAAGGAAAAAAGCGCCTCGGCGTCTTAAGTAAAGTCGGCCACATATTCACAGGTCGGAGTTTCCCGAGTCGATAACTCCTGAGCTAAACGCTGTTACTACACAAAACGCGGTTGTAGCTGCCTCTCTACATTACTACGATAGAAAAGAGGTGTTATTTGTGTAGTAACAGCGTTTAGCTCAGGAGTTATTGACTCGGGAAACTCCAACCTGTGAATATGTGGCCAACTTCCTGCTCCTTCAGTTCTCTCCAGCGCTGGAAAGCTGATCCTATATTAACACGTCCTACTTCTTGTCCTTATCGTAAGTCTTTCTTCTCTTTCTTTCTTTGTTTTTATCCTCCATGTCGATGTTAAAACCGCTTTCTGCTAATGTCACACATGCGCACCGAACACTCTCTCCGCCCATATCGACAAGACACGCCCCTTTCTGCTCATTGGCTACACGTTAGGTTTGTATTTGTTTAGTTTGTCGACCCGACTCGGTTTTCTGAAGACAACGGAGACCGCACCTTTAAAGTGAAGTGAATCAGGAGAGGAAACCCATACGATCCCCAATGAAGATCACCAAAGTTTAGGTGTTTATTGTGTTAGGAAACGTAATGGCCGGGTCCCGAGGAGCGAAGTTCAGCCTGATGTTAAACAGTTTTATCAGTTTGTCTCTTTTTGTAAACGTTACACAAGTTTAGGAGAAGAGACAGTAGGAGAGGCTTCACTTTAGAGTTTAACACCTTTTTAACTACACGCTCAGTGAGACGATACGTGTGGTGTTCAGATACACAACAGGTTTCTTCTGCCTGGTGCTTTGTAGTAATATTAATATTTACTGTCGTCTAATAATCGTGAGGATGAAATGCATTAAAACGTTGTATTTGGAATCAAATATTCGATATTTATATTTAAATCAGTCTGATAATATTCACATTATAATCATCTCTTTTGCATTTAGTTTTTTTATTATTATGGTTTCCATGCTGTACTTTAATGAAGCATTATTATATTTGTATTAGGAATATTTTATTCATATTTTAATAAGTGCTAGAATGACACAGGTTCCTTTGATTCCTTTATATTTGTGTGTTCCTCTGAGTTGTGTGTGAATAGTGATGAATAAGTGAAGTGTTGTGTGTTCAGGAGAGCCCAGTGTTGGGTCAGGAGGAGCTGGTCCAGCGCTTAGAGGAGCTGGAGCTGAACCGCGAGTTCCTACACGTGCTCGGCGACGAGCCGGACTGGTTCGATGAGGACTTCGGCCTCAGCTCTCGCAAACACGCTCAGCACAAGAACAAACTCCGGCAGGAAGAGCTCACGTCCACGTCTTCAGCCAAACTCCCACTCGTCAGGCAGCAGGAGGAGGCGGCGACCACCGCTATGCTGGTCCCTCACAAAGCCGGCGAGGTGGAGAAACTGGTGGGCGCCGCCCTGCTGGAGATCTGGAGGAGCTGCGGGATGGAGCAGGGTAATCAGAGTCTGACAGCGTTGCCCAAACCCCAGGCTTCAGGATCCCTGCTGGGGGATGAGAACAGTGAGGAGTGTGTACACAGCTACAAACAGGTCAGGGATGTTTATAACACAGCCCATGTTCAGATATTACAGTTTCTAGTACAAAATTAAGTGTGTGTGTGTGTGTGTGTGTGTTAGGCGGTGTTTGACCTGGCGTGGGAGCTCATGCAGGAAATCTATGCTGAGGATCCCAACACCAATCGTCCTCTGTGGATCAAACCACGGCGTGTTAATTCTACATACATCCACAGAATGGACGACCCCAGTGACCTCACTAAAGTCCAGGTATGTGTGTACAGTGTGTGTACAGTGTGTGTACAGTGTGTGTACAGTGTGTACAGTGTGTGTGTGTGTGTGTACAGTGTGTACAGTGTGTGTGTGTGTGTACAGTGTGTGTGTGTGTGTACAGTGTGTGTGTGTGTGTGTGTGTACAGTGTGTGTGTGTGTGTGTGTACAGTGTGTGTGTACAGTGTGTGTGTACAGTGTGTGTGTACAGTGTGTGTGTGTACAGTGTGTGTGTGTACAGTGTGTGTGTGTGTGTGTACAGTGTGTGTGTGTGTACAGTGTGTGTGTGTGTACAGTGTGTGTGTGTGTACAGTGTGTGTGTGTACTGTGTGTGTGTGTACTGTGTGTAGTGTGTATACAGTGTGTGTACTGTGTGTGTGTGTAGTGTGTATACAGTGTTTGTGTGTGTACTGTGTGTGTAGTGTGTATACAGTGTTTGTGTGTGTACAGTGTGTGTGTGTACAGTGTGTGTGTGTGTGTGTGTAGTGTGTATACAGTGTGTGTACAGTGTGTGTGTGTACAGTCTGTGTGTATGTACTGTGTGTAGTGTGTATACAGTGTGTGTACTGTGTGTGTGTGTAGTGTGTATACAGTGTTTGTGTGTGTACTGTGTGTGTGTGTACTGTGTGTGTGTGTGTGTGTGTGTGTGTGTGTGTACAGTGTGTGTGTGTGTGTGTGTACAGTGTGTGTATGTACTGTGTGTAGTGTGTGTACAGTGTGTGTACAGTGTGTGTGTGTGTACAGTCTGTGTGTATGTACTGTGTGTACAGTGTGTGTGTGTGTACAGTGTGTGTGTGTGTGTACAGTGTGTGTGTGTGTGTGTGTGTACATACAGTGTGTGTGTGTGTGTGTGTGTACAGTGTAGTGTGTGTACAGTGTAGTGTGTGTGTGTACAGTGTAGTGTGTGTACAGTGTAGTGTGTGTGTGTACAGTGTAGTGTGTGTGTGTACAGTGTAGTGTGTGTGTGTGTACAGTGTGTGTCTCTAAGGATTTCTCTTTGTGTAAATTGCAGGCGTTTGTCACCAGTGAGGTTCTGAAGCTGTTGAGTCTGAATAAAGAGCAGAACCACAGAAGCGACTGGCAGAAGATGCTGAAGTTTGGCCGTAAGAAAAGAGACCGAGTCGACCACATCCTGGTAAACACACACACACACACACACACACACACACACTACCACCTTGATCAGACACGAGACAGGGAGCAGGATAGAGAGATCAGTACACAGGCATTTGAAGGGATGAGAGAGAGAGAGAGAGAGAGAGAGAGAGAGACACACACACACAGATATATATGTATAGTGTGAATTAAATAGACAGATGAAGACGGAGTCATGAAGACAGATGGATAAATGAACAGAGAGAAACATAAACACTGAGGGAGAGACGGAGATAAATACAGAGGGATTATAGCTAGCAGTAATGACGTGTGTGCGTGCGTGTGTGTGCGTGCGTGTGTGTGCGTGTGTGTGCGTGTGTGTGTTGCAGGTGCAGGAGCTCCATGAAGAAGAGGCTCTGTGGGTGAACTACGATGAAGACGAGCTGCTGGTAAAGATGCAGCTGGCTGACGGGATCCTGGACACGCTGCTGAAGGACACGGTGGACGTTCTCACCAACATCCATGAGAGGAGATCCGCACAGGTCTCATCCTGATCCTCCTGCACACGTCTGCCACTACACCCGTTACTACACCCGCTATACCCTGCTCTGAACCAGGAACACAGAGTTCTCTGAGGGATCTAGATGGGTCGTGTCCCAATCCTGCTGCTCAGATCTCCTGTCGCTTCCTTCGAAACCCTCCTCGCGTTTGGGACCGAAGCGGATCTTACCTCCGTCTGTACGACCGTACGATATTCACCTACGTGCTGGATTTTTAATTTATTTGTAAAGGAAGAAAAACATTTTTTTTAAAAAAAAACTTGTGTGAAAATGTGTAAAGAGATGATTTTAAGCGAGCGTATACGTGTCTAAGCCCAAGCAGAACCCGGAGGAACCGAGCAGAAGGAGATGATTTAGAGATTAATGCAAAATAAATTGTTGTATAAACTGCGTATTTTAAAGATTAAGAGATTTAGAAGAGTTTAATGATCAGAAACTAAACCTAAGGAGTACATGATGAGATTAGTGCTTTATTCACCCTCACTTTCCCTTCTGCCTTTACTGAACCTCCGTATTAAGTGCCTCACGGTTTCTGCTCCCTCCGTAGGGGAGAAACGTTTTAAGCCTTTCTCTCGTGCGTTGTGAGCCGAGCCGCCTTCGTACACTCCGGACTCTTAATCTCCATCCGTCTCTGCCTTAAAGCTGGGTTATAGAGCAGAGGAGGAGTGTGGTAGCTGGTAGCGTGCCCTCGGTGGTAGCGTGCGCTGGGTGGTGGCGTGCACTCGGTGGTAGCATGCCCTCGTGGTAGCATGCTGTGGGTGGTAGCGTGAACTCGGTGGTAGCGTGCACTCGGGGTAGCGTGCATTCGGTGGGACGTAAAAAAGACAAACTCTGACCACAAACTTCTCAGAGATCGAAATGCTCAGTAAACTCGTCCCACACTCAGTAGGGAACCTTCTCAACCACGTTTAGAACAAAACCGTTTATTTTTAGAGGCTGCGTCAATCCTGCATTAAAGACGGACCCTCATCTCTACGAAGTCCAGGTGGGTCGTGTCCTGATTCTGCTGCTCACCCTGTTTTTATGCACACTTTACTCTTGGTCTCTTTATTCTACATGTAGAACAGAGCCAGAACCTCTGAGATTAAAACCGATCCTGTCCTGGTTCTGCCGCTCGGACTCCTCTTACATACTCAGTACGTTTCGTCACGCTGGACAGACATTTTTTGAGATTTTTCAGCAGGCTGTGTTCTAAATCTGGACTTTCCTCAGTAAGGCTCCTTAAAGCCCGTTTTCTGCATTTAGGACAGAACCATTTTTTGCTACAAGTTTTTAAAGTCCGGAGTCACACTTTTCACTCTACCTCTTTCACACAAAGGCATGTTGTGACTCGACTCTTTCCTACAGCGATAACCTCCTTTTTATGACCGTTGTAGAATTGAATCATGATCTGTAATGAAGTCATTCCTTCGCTCCTCCATCTTTCTCTCTCATTCTGAGCAGAATTATGGGATTGCCTTGTACAAGAGTGACATAGCATCAAGTGCTCCTTCAGACATGTCCATAATAAGGGCTCTAACACAACAGCGGCCTCCGTTCTGCCTTCTGTAGGGACTCGCAGTAAGGAACCTCCCTAACACCTGTGTGTAGGACGAAGCCAAACACCCCGCCCCCTGAGCGGTAACACCCCGCCCCCTGAGCGGTAACACCCCGCCCCCTGAGCGGTAACACCCCGCCCCCTGAGCGGTAACACCCCGCCCCCTGAGCGGTAACACCCCGCCCCCTGAGCGGTAACACCCCGCCCCCTGAGCGGTAACACCCCGCCCCCTGAGCGGTAACACCCCGCCCCCTGAGCGGTAACACCCCGCCCCCTGAGCGGTAACACCCCGCCCCCTGAGCGGTAACACCCCGCCCCCTGAGCGGTAACACCCCGCCCCCTGAGCGGTAACACCCCGCCCCCTGAGCGGTAACACCCCGCCCCCTGAGCGGTAACACCCCGCCCCCTGAGCGGTAACACCCCGCCCCCTGAGCGGTAACACCCCGCCCCCTGAGCGGTAACACCCCGCCCCCTGAGCGGTAACACCCTGCCCCCGAGCGGTAACACCACCACCACCACCCCCCGAGCGGTAACACCCCGCCCCCTGAGCAGTAACACCCACCTCCTGCTCCTAAGCTTCCACCTTCACAGTCTTCTTACATGTTGAAATATCGTGATGTATAGAGCAGGTTCTGTAATTAACTCACTAAACGGGAGCTCAGGGTGGAGTTGGACGAGGACAGAGGACAGAGGACGCAGCTCTGTTTGTGCACATGTACATATTAAACCTTACAACTGTTTAAAATTGTAAATAAAGCTCTAAAATATTCAGTCAGCTTGTGATTTCTGTCTTTCTCTCTCACACACACATCTTACACCACAGACGCTGAATGCTGGACTCTGATTGGTCAGAAGGCGTCGGTTCTCAATTACAGCAGCAGAGTTTTATATTAATGCACTTGTCCTGATACATTATTGTTTCCATAGCAACAGCTGATATTGATCTGTAGCACTGCAGTAACTCTGCTTCATCTCTCACACACACACACACACACACACACACACACACACACACACTGCAGTGTCCGGATCGTTACAGTCAGGACTAAATTGAGTGTGTGTGTGTGTGTGTGTGTGTGTGTGTGTGTGTGTGTGTGTGTGTGTGTGTGTGTGTGTGTGAGATTTTTGACTCCTACTGCGTCTTCTTTATTCTCACCGTCAGATTGTGACGTCTCTGTGGTTCCTGGCCACGTTTATGTGCCAGGTATAATTGTGCTGCATAAGTTCCTCCAGAAGCTCCTCCTTAATCTACTGAGTAGAAGCTTCACACGTGGCTTTATTGAGTTCTGTGTTATTTCTATCACACACTGGTTTTGGCACGCAGACAAACAGACTTCTGTTATTGAGACTGGAATCTCGACCGCTTGTCCAAAGTGGAAATAAATTACCGTTTGTGACATCGCTGAATTTTTTATTTATTTATTTTGATGTACTTTTTAAATCAATAAGAAAATGGACAAACACCTACAGAGATATCGATCTGACCTGAAAAGATCTGCAGTGAGAAACAAAGTCCAGCTGAACTTCGGGAAGTAAAGCAAACAGATCCTTTATCACTGTGGTGATTGTGATGAACCCCAAATAAAGATCAGCCAGAGTCCAGACCTGCATCACACTAAACCCCTGTATGGAGACCTGAAGCTGTGTCCAGGAGACATTTTACAGTCTGATGTAAACGTTGAGACGCCGAGACTTAAAAACACAGAGTGGTGAAATCAGATCAAAAGCTGCTTCAACAGAGGGTTAGTTTAGGGGGTGAATACTTATGCAACCAGGTTACTGTGTTATTGTTTTCACTTCATTTCTCTATGCTGTAATTTTACATCAAATTTCAAGACAGAAGTCACAAACACTGCAACTATAACTGAACAATCATGTGTTCAACTGTCACTGACCTCTGTTTACAAAGGTGTGTGTGTGTGTCTGTGTGTGTGTGTGTGTGTGTGTGAGAGAGAGAACGCACGTAAGTATGTAAATATTTGACAAAACAGTTCCACCTTCTCCCTTTAGTTTGTTCTAGAATGTTCCAGTAAAAAAACATATGAGTATTAACTTCTACACACCACACACACACACAGTGCTGGGTTCTGATTGGTGTTCAGGTGGTGACACACACACACACACACACACAGTGCTGGGTTCTGATTGGTGTTCAGGTGGTGATTAACTCTGATACCTTATGACTCACTCTGATACCTTATCGTTTCCATAGTAACAGCTCCTTCACAAAGACATGTACAGAACACACTCCACATAAACACTGATTAATACGTGTGTGTGTGTGTGTGTGTGTGTGTGTGTGTGTGTGTGTGTGTGTGTGTGTGTGTGTGTGTGTGTGAGATGTGGTGAAGGAGTCTCCAGTGTCAGTGCTGTGGAACAGTCAGAGGTGAAGCTGGAAGTTCTCCACATTTTCAGGACAGAGGACTTTACACTTCTTTACAGTTTCTCACTGAGATTTTTTTATTTTTGTTATTGATTTAATTTAAAGAGACGACGGTGAGGGAAATGTTTTTAACTGTGTTTAGCTGTGTTTAACTGTGTTTAGTTGTGTTTAGCTGTGTTTAACTGTGTTTAGCTGTGTTTAGCTGTGTTTAGCTGTGTTTAACTGTGTTTAGCTGTGTTTAGCTGTGTTTAACTGTGTTTAGCTGTGTTTAACTGTGTTTAGCTGTGTTTAACTGTGTTTAACTGTGTTTAGCTGTGTTTAACTGTGTTTAGCTGTGTTTAGCTGTGTTTAGCTGTGTTTAGCTGTGTTTAACTGTGTTTCTAGCTGCTGTAACAACAGGAAGTGAGTTAGAGATGTTCAACAAAGTAAATATTAAATGTATAATAAAAAAAATAAACACGTTAGTGACTTTGGGACATTTGTGTGGGTCGTGCTGAAAATAATCAACAGCAGGATTATAACAGTAACTCTCTCTCTCTCTCTCTCTCTCTTTCACTCTACCTTTGTTTTATTACCTTTATATAAATGTACTTAACATCATTGTGTAATAAACATGTAATAACACATCATTAGGTTTTCTGTGCTACAGTAATGTAACTACACCTGAGGGTTCCACTGACTGATTTACTGTTGACTGGTTTAATGTCTACAGAGAGATAAGGAGTGTAGCGAGTTAAACACACACACACACACACACACACACACACACACACACACACACGCAATGGGAGGGAACAGAGAGAGGAGAGAGAGCTGAAGTTTTGTGTGTGTGTGTGTGTGTGTGAGAGAGAGAGAGAGAGAGAGAGAGAGAGAGAGAGAGAGAGAGAGAGAGAGAGAGAGAGAGAGAGAGAGAGAGAGAGGCAACGGTGGCACGCGCTTCCCCGGTCACGTCTCTGTCTCGGTGTAAGCTGTGCGTGATGTTCTCCGTGCGCGCGCGGCTCCTGTGCGCGGTGCTGTGTGTCCTGTGCAGCGGCGCGGTTCGTGCCGGTTTGTACACGGACTCGGATCAGGTCGCCATCTTAACTCCTGACAATGTGGAAGCGGTTCTGTTTAACTCGTCTTCCGCCACACTGGTCGAGTTTTATGCCAGCTGGTGTGGGCACTGTGTCGCCTTCTCACCCACCTGGAAGCGGCTGGCGCTGGACATTAAAGGTGGAGGAACACACACACACACACACACAGACACTCACGAACACGCACACACTCACACACACAGACACTCACAGACACACACACACAGACACTCACGAACACGCACACACAGACACTCACAGACACAGACACTCACACACACACACACACACACACAGACACTCTCTCTCTCACACACACACACTCAGATGTAACAACACTGACAGCTATGGGCTTTTATTACTATTACTTTTATTATTATGTGTGTTTTATTACTTAAAGTGTTTGGATTAAAGAGGTCAGTGGATTGTTTTTTGCTGAACTGTTAGAGGCTTTGAGGTAAACACACACACACACACACACACACACACACACACACACACACACACACACACACACACACACAAAAAATAAATAAAAAAACAGTGAGATTAGACTGTGCTGTTATAGATTATTAGAGTAGATCAGCAGGGTTAGAGATGAGCGGCAAAGGAGCTAAAATGACACCTATTTCAAGCTGAGTTCATTTGTTTCTTGTTTTCTTATCCCTATCTCTCTCTCTCTCTCTCTCTCTCTCTCTCTCTCTCTCTCTCTCTCTCTCTCTCTCTCTCTCTCTCTCTCTCTCTCGTACAGAGTGGAGGTTGGCAGTTCAGTTGGCGGCGATCGATTGTGCTGATGAGTCCAACATGAAAGTTTGTATGAGATTCAACATCAGAGGATATCCGTCTCTGAAAGTACGCCAGATTTACATACACCTAGCTTGTGTGTGTGTGTGTGTGTGTGTGTGTGTGTGTGTGTGTGTGTGTGTGTGTGTGTGTGTGTGTGTGTGTGTGTTTGTTAGTCACACTCTGTCATTATATTTTTATCAGTTTTATGTTACTTTCAGTGCCTCTGTGTGACTGTTCCCTTTGTGCCATACTATAGTGTGTGTGTGTGTGTGTGTGTGTGTGTGTGTGTGTGTGTGTGTGTGTGTGTGTGTGTGAGTGTGTGTGAGTGTGAGTGTGAAGTAGGTCACATTTATTAGACTGAAATATTCTCCTGCTGAGTCAGGAAAGAAAGAAAGAAGCAGAATCTGAAAGAAACAAACAGTTTTTAGGGTGAGGTTGAGGGTCAGTGTTTACATATAGTGTGTGTGTGTGTGTGTGTGTGTGTGTGTGTGTGTGTGTGTGTGTGTGTGTGTGTGTGTGTGTGTGTTACCCTTTTGTGGGCAGATTGTGTAACCTTCTAACCTGTTTCTTGGCCTGTGTGTGTTTTGAGAGCTCACTTGTGAGTGCAGTAGACAGTGTTAGAGTGTTTAACACGATATAAAAACGTCTCTCACATCTTACACACATTATAATGTTATGAGCTCCGTTTATTTACAGAGAATCATTAGAACATGTAAAATCTCACCGTGCGCTGGATCGAGTGCTATTGTGTTGTCTGTGCTGGTGATTAATGTTGTGTTAAATCAGTCCAGTGATTAACATCACACCTACACACAGAGGGGTCTGGGTGGGCTTACGAGGCCTGGACCACCTGATATAGCTAATCACAGGAAGTACAGTAGACATGTTTGGAGTGTGTGAATGAGATGGTTTAATACAAATGGGAGCAAACGTTAGCACCAAGGAAGATCAGTCCATCAGACTGCCACAACAATGAGTCTCTCTCTCTCTCTCTCTCTCTCTCTCTCTCTCTCTCTCTCTCTCTCTCTTTCTCTCTCTCTGTCTCTCTCTCTCTCTCCCTCCCTCCCTCCCTCCCTCCCCCTCTCTCTCTCTCTCTCTCTCTCTCTCAGTTTATTCCAGCATTCTCCAGAGATGATTTTATAGGTGAACATATCAGAGGTATGAAACTCATTTATTTTTGAAAATTTTGAAGTTATTGGGGATTTTGTAAGCGATGATGTGTGTGTGTGTGTGTGTGTGTGTGTGTGTGTGTGTGTGTGTGTACAGACTTCTCTCGTAATGTCACAAAACTCCGTCACCTCATTATTGATAAACTGGAGTCTCATGAAAGCCCTGGACCACCGGCATGTCCTCCACTGGAGAAAACCAGGTCAGAATCATCACACACACACACACACACACACACACACACACACACACACACACACACACACACACACACACACGCACACACACCACACACACACACACACACTATTATTTTTTCTTAAAAACTGTTAATCCTTGAAATTCAGCAGTCTGTTGGATTTATTAATCTTCTGGAGCGTCTCTTAGTAAATTCTTTTAAATATAAGGTTACAGTGTGTGATTTGAAACACAGCCTGGAATAACACAC
>NC_062531.1:1249681-1274681 GCF_022655615.1 Tachysurus fulvidraco
ATCTGCTCTCCATAATCAGATAGAAGTCAGTGAGATAAATGTGGGTGAAAATCTACAGAGCTGCACATTTACACACTTTAGGATACACGCTGTTTTTGTTTTTCTTTTCATTTCTTTTTTTATTATATATTTCTTATTTTTCTTTCATTTTTTTAACTAAAATATAATCTATGAACACGTGACATTAACGCACGTCTGATGTGAAGTGAATTTTTTAAGTTGCGTGTTACATTCTGCATGTTATTCATGTTGTAACATTGGAGAAATAAATCATCACGTGTGCAAGAACAGAGTTTATTATAAATAATCCTGAAATAATATTTTTTTTCTTTTCTTTTTATTACCATTATTATTTCTGCAAGATCGTTTTAGTTAAAATCCTACCACCACCACCACCACCACCACCACCACCACCACCACCACCATCATCATCATCAGTTTTATTTATTAGGATTTAAAATCTATTTTTAAATGAAAACAACATCGCATGATTCAGATAGGCCATGCTGCTTAAATGAAGAGTGAATTTATTGTGTTTAGTAATGTTGCTTTTAATTATTTTTATCTGAATCTCGTTTCACAAAATTCGTTAAATGTCGTTAAAATAAATTCCGAATTCAATAATCAATAACTTGTCATAACATCCATTTTATTCTCAAACCACTAGGTCTCCTAAAACCCGGGGTAATTAGTGTGTGTGTGTGTGTGTGTGTGTGTGTGTGTGTGTGTGTGTGTGTGTGTGTGTGTGTGTGTGTGTGTGTGTGTGTGAGAGAGAGAGAGAGAGAGAGAGAGAGAGAGAGAGAGAGAGAGAGAGAGAGAGAGAGAGAGAGAGAGAGAGACTATATCACTGTGACGTTGCATAGAAACGCGACATAACATTAACACGTTCATATTAGTTCCAAACTGAGCAAAATAAAGCGGTTATAACCAGCAGACGGATGTGGCGCGAGGTTTAAAGAGGCAAAAATAATGCAATAAATATAAAAGGGAATTAAACCCTAAATTCATAAATTTGTAAGATTTCAGTGTTTATCGTTTTATACCACGTTACTGAGGTTGAGAACAAAAAGGTGAAACGTGTCACTGCTGAAGTCCCGGAGGTTATTATAGACCAAACGGAAAGAAAAGCTCTGATGTAAACTTCTGAGGGTTAAATCGGTGTTTAACTAGCTTTGTTTTATATAAACTGCATTAAACAGCGCGATGATAATTCTGTATATAAATACTCTATACAGCTGCCTAAGCTGAAGGCATCATCTGCACTTCTACCTGCACTCAGGTGCTATTGTTTACCTGCAGTAGTACATGTGCTGGTGAAACTTTTAACTTAAACCTTCTGCACTAATTATTGAACTTCAAACATTGTACAGTGAGAAAAACACAGCATAAAGGACAAAACATGTCCCACAGTTTAGTTTGGTGTCTTTATTGTTGATGTTTTGTAAATGTTTGTGACTATAGAAACTAATCAGCGTCTGCAAAATTACTTTTGTAAAAAAAAAAAAAAAATACTGTAGTATATGAAATAATTTAGAAAGTAAAGGGGGCGTAATATTAGAAAATATGTATACTGATCTTAACGCAGATGTTAATTTAACTCTCTTAGTCCGCTTTGACATTTTAACACACACACACACACACACACACACACACACACACACACACACACACACACACACACACACACACACACACACACACACACACACAGCATTAGAAGCTCTCTCTCACTCATTTTCTACCTCGGGTCACGGGGAGCCTGTGCTCTCAGGCGTCATCGGGCATCAAGGCAGGAAGTGGGTTATTCTACCTGTATTATTTTTTATTATATTAGGGGATTTAAACAATTTTCCCCCATAATGAATATAATAAACCGGATAATTTAGGTTTTATATTCTATAGGACAGAATTTCAATCCAGAAGTGATAGTAATCGACGACGACGACGATGATGATGATGATATTTTATTAAATTCATATTTTAATACTATACTATACTATACTATACTATACTATACTATACTATACTATACTATACTATACTATAACATGTAATTTGTTGTTATTACTGAATGCGAAAACACAACCCTTAATGGAGCAGAAGGATACTTTAACACAAATAAAATAAAGAAATAAACACTCGCCAGAAACAGATTTAGTCAAGATCTACTTATGAATGAAAATCCAAGCAGCATGTAAATGTCCAACAACAGACAACTTTATCCTAATGTACCTGAATCGTCCTGAATGTTGAAGAAATATTTAGAACACAATCGCTAACAGAACTTTGTTTAAACATCATAAAACGACCTGGTAATGATGTTGTGGTTATAACAAACGTTTAGATTATAGTTTATAGTTTAGTTTATAAACGCATTAACAGCTTTATTTTGTCCAGATTTCACTTTTGCATTTTATAAAGAAGACATTTGGTCTGTTTGGTAATGAAACCGAATAAAACCTAATAAACATTATACTGATCATTCTATTGCTCAGGAAACTGTAGATTTAAAAAATTCTTATTCGATAATAAATATTTTTTAAACTATTATAATATAACATTTTGATCTATATGCGTGCCGGTGTTTTAATAAGTGATCTCTAATTGTTCTATATTAGAATAATATATTCCCTGTATATATATTATTTTTTAAGCATTTAAGGCAGAATATTTATTGTTTTTCGCGTGCGTGTGCTTTAGGAATTGATTTTAATCTATTGATTATTTATTTACTGCATCATTAATTCTGTTTTGTTAGAATCGCGCGCGCGTGTCTGTGTGTTGTGTGTGTTGAAATTGTGCGTGTGTGTGTGTGTGTGTGCGCGCGCGCGCGTATATGTGTGTGTGTGCGCGCGCGTGTGGTGTGTGTGTGTGTGTGTGTGTGTGTGTGTGTGTGTGTGTGTGTGTGTGTGTGTGTGTGTGTGTGTATGTGTGAATTTTCAAATAATCTTTAAATAATTGATTAATTTTCTCTTTCAGGTCAATTTTAACTTTTAACTGTTTGCTAATTTGCGATTTTTAAAACATTGTATCCTTCATGATATATGCCTGAGAGAGGAGACAAACATAAGACATTTAGGCAGAAACAAACACTAAATAAATAAATAAATAAATAAATAAATAAATAAATAAATAAATAAATAAATAAATAAATAAATAAGGGTCACGTGACGGCGTTCACTCCAAGCAATTAAAAATGTATATATTTTTTATGTAATTGTAGGTTGATTGTGGACTCAACCCTATGAGAGATATTGATCAGTGTCAGTGTCGGTGTTACTCCACTATTCCCTGCTCTTATTATATATTAAATCATTATTTTATGAGTAGCTTTGCGCGCATGCGCGTGCCACCGCTCTTTATTCTGTATTATCGATTTATTTTCTGTATGAATGGTGGTCTTTCATCACCTGATTTCCGTTTTACCTGACTCTCCAGACACGCTGCTTCACATCAACTCTACACACACACACACACACACACACACACACACACACACACACACACACACACACACACACACACACACACACACACACATTTTTTGAACATTGCGATGATGTTGTGATGATCTTGTTTATTAACATGTTTATTGTCTTTCTGATAATATAAATAATTCTGAATAATATAAATAAAATATATACTTAGATTTTAAAAAAGGACCTAAAATGAGAAAAGAAAAAAATGACAATATTTTTTGCATATGTTTATATGTTTATATGTTTATTGCATATAACATTATAACATATTATTATTATTATTATTATTATTATTATTTTATGAAGTCATAAATCAAAGTAAATATTAAATATCGATTATTGATTATTGTGTGTGTGTGTGTGTGTGTGTGTGTGTGTGTGTGTGTGTGTGTGTGTGTGTGTGTGTGTGTGTGTGTGTGTGTGTGTGTGTGTGTGTGTGTGTGTGTGTGTGTGTGTGTATACAGAGGTCCCGGAGTGTGCGGGATGTAACCAACGTATCCTCGATAAGTTTGTGTGTAAGGTTCAGGATCTGCACTGGCACTCCACCTGTCTCAGGTGTGCAGAGTGTGAGGAGCTGCTGAGCGACAGGTGTTACTGCAGAGGAGGACGCGTCTACTGCAGAGAACACTTCTACACGTCAGTATATACAAGTCATTTTAGCTTTTTTTTACTACATGTGTGTGAAACATACATTTCTGTGCCTGAATTCCTGATTGTGTCCTGGTACAAGATGAAAGGCAGCCAAGGACTGTGACAGGGATGGAAACCAAATTTAACTTAAGGACCAGATGAAGGACAAACACAAGGACAAGAACTGTAAAGAATCTGTAAAGTGGTTGCAGGATCAGTTACTAACAACAAGACTGTTGAAGGAAAAACCCCTAACAATGATCCAGCCTGTAGGAGGTATTGAATCAGAAGAGAGAACATGGTCATTAGTAGACATCAGTGTAGCAGAGCCCACAGAGACTGTCAGTAGTGAGGTCAGAAGACCTGTGTTCTCTCACAGTCTGTGGGTGGAGCAGGGTCCAAAGAGGACATTGGTGTAGCAGGGTCCACAGGGGACGTTGGTGTAGCAGGGTCCATAGAGGACATTGATGTAGCCAGGTCCACAGAGGACATTGATGTAGCCGGGTCCACAGCGGACATTGGTGTATCAAGGTCCATAGAGACATTGATGTAGCAGGGTCCACAGCAGCCATCAGTGTAGCAGGGTCCACAGAGACTGTCAGTAGTGAGGTCTTCAGAAGACCTGTGTTCTCTCAAAGTCTGTGGGTGCATTGATGTAGCCTGGTCCACAAAGGACATTGATGTAGCAGGGTCCACAGAGGACACTGATGTAGCAGGGTCCATAGAGACATCGATGTAGCAGGGTCCACAGAGGACACTGATGTAGCAGGGTCCATAGAGACATCAATGTAGCAGGGTCCACAGAGGACACTGATGTAGCAGGGTCCATAGAGACATCAATGTAGCAGGGTCCACAGAGGACACTGATGTAGCAGGGTCCACAGAGGACGTTGATGTAGCAGGGTCCACAGAGGAATTTAACAGGACAGGGTTTTCAAGGGCAGACATCAGATTATCTAAGGCAGTTGAGAGAGCAGGCCACTGTCTGGCAAACACAAATCAAAGGTCCTTAAAGGCATTGGCAGATGACAGACCGTCATCATCATCAAAGCCAGTAAAGCACTTCCTGAAGCAGAAAATAGAGCAGGATCCTCACAAGTTGTCAGCTTAGATGGTTCTCAGACTCCAGTGACTGCACAAACACACTCTAAGAAAAGACTTTGGAGAGTTTGATAGATTTCCAACCAGCTCTGGAAGCCCAGAAAATATAAAGTCAGTGGTAGATTAGTGGTTAAAGGTCTGACCTGGAAATTGAAAGATTACAGTTTTTGATCCCAGGACTGCAAGACATC
Organism: Tachysurus fulvidraco; assembly: GCF_022655615.1. Taxonomy (NCBI): domain Eukaryota; kingdom Metazoa; phylum Chordata; class Actinopteri; order Siluriformes; family Bagridae; genus Tachysurus; species Tachysurus fulvidraco. The sequence goes on from NC_062531.1 coordinate 1,255,083, forward strand.
CATGTTATGGTGAAGAGACCTTAACCTAGTGTACATCACTTTAACAAAAATATCTTCTATATGGTCATTATTGAATATCAATGAACTTATTGTCAGGATTGTAGGATCGGGTTTGCACGTTCTGACACAAATTGCACCGATGCTATATTAACATCACTCAGCTGTGTTGAGTTTAATCAGCATCTACTCGTCGTGGTCGTGTAGCACCACACAGCAGCTTCAAAACACAGCAATAAAATTCACTCAAAGCAGCTGCCACTTTTTACTTCTTTCACAGTGGAGTGTGTGGCCTTCACCATCAGTAGGGCACAGTCATAATCACTTCTCCTGGTTTTCTCCTTCTCCTCCTCCTCCTCCTCTCTCTTTTCTTCTCTTATTTCAGCATTCTTATCCTTCTTTCCTTTCTCTCTTGTTCTTCTCTCCACGGCATTAGGAATAAATTAAGTTTGTCTTTTATCCGTTTACTGAATCATGTTTGAGACTTAAATGTCTCAGTGAGACTCTGAGTGGAAGATAACATTGTTACCTCACCCAAAGGGTAAAGGGGTGGGGTGGGGGGGGTGTTTAATGTTAAATGTGCCCCTCCCCACCCCATTCTGCCTTATGGGAAATGTGTGTATCATAGAGAGGCAGCCTAGGGCATGGGGAATCTGTGTCAGCATTACAGTATGAAATGACACACTTTACTCCCTGAAGGACAATTAGTGATGCTAATTAATTAATTAAATGAATTGGTGCTAATTTAACAACAAGCATTAAATTAAGCCGAAAGTAAAGAAACTTCTTTCCAACTGCGTCCCAATTTCCTGCTCATTTCTTAGCCAGGTGTGCTCACAGGTACCGGTTGTGTTTGTGTGTATCTCCACAGACGTTTTGGGACGAAGTGTGCATCATGTCAGCAGGGCATCCCTCCTTCTCAGGTGGTTCGCAAAGCGCAGGACTTCGTTTATCACCTGCACTGTTTTTCCTGCGTGATGTGCAGCAGACAGCTGGCCACCGGAGACGAGTTTTACCTGATGGAGGACGGCCGACTCGTCTGTAAGGTCGACTACGAAACTGCAAAACAGAATGGTGAGGAAGGAACGACTTGTGTTAACCATAACGTAAGTCGTTCCTTATATTTTATAAGGACATTCTGGGACATTGACATAGCCATGTGAGTAATAGTAGCCGATGAGATGTTTGGGGGCGGAGCTTCTTCTCCACTTCAGCAGCATTGGGTTGTATTTACAGTAGAAGTGAAATCACTGTTTCACTGTGTTTACGGCGACCAGACATCCGCTCTGTGTGTGTGTGTGTGTGTGTGTGTGTGTGTGTGTGTGTGTGTGTGTGTGTGTGTGTGTGTGTGTGTGCGCGCGTGTGCGCGTGTGCGTGTTTATGGAGATTTCCACAGAGCACTGATTGATTATGTTAAGTGAAGCGATGGGGTTTTATGGCAGTGCCTCAATAACCTCCAGCAGCCTGCCACTGTGAGGAGATTTACACATCTCTGAGCTCTCAGAGAGAACACACACACACACACACACACACACACACACACACACACACACACACACACACACACACACACACACACACACACACACACACTTGACACCACACAATTCATTTATTTAAATCAGGGGAATCACGTGGAAGCTTTTATTAAAGCGGCGCTGAGGTTGGAACACAGAAAGACAGAATCCAAATATAAAAGAGAAATATTTCATACAGTCATGTAAAAAAGCCTGTTTTTTTTTTTAAATAATTAAACTTTGATATTTGATATTCATTTAAACAATATTAGAAATTTCAAATAATAAACTAAACAAATAAAACACAAGAAAAAAATGTAATTACTTGTGAGTAAACACCAAGGACGCGCCCACAATTATTTGTACTTAAAATAGATGAAATGACCTACAGGTGTATCATCAGGTGTAAATGTTTAGAACATTGTTATAGAGCTTTATGAAGAAGACTTGTCTTATTTAAACCTCAGATAGTTCGTTTGGTTTGCTCTTTATTGTTGAAGTGAGAGGTTTCACCAAAGAGCTCTCTGAGGCCTTCAGAAAAAAAGATTTATGAGTCTGATAAGAGATATAAATAGACCTTACAATAATTTATAATCAGCCGTTCAACACTGTCCGGAAATCATTTACAAGTGGAGAACATTTAAAACAGCTTCCATCATGGACAGGTCAGGACATCATAGTAAAGTCACCGAAGGTGCAGGACGCAAGACGATTAAAGACGTCTCCAAAAACCCGAACATATCATCACTGGACCTACAGTAAGCTCCTGCTACAGTTGATGAGTCAAAGTGCACGAGTCTACAATCAGTAAGAGTCTGAACAACTTGAATGATTATGGGAGGTATGAAGGAGGAAACTTTTATTGTCTAAGAAAATCATGAGGACAAGACTGAAGTTTGTGAAAAGGACAAGACTTCTGGAATAACCTTCTGTAGACAGATGAGTCGAAAACTGAATTATTTGGAGACCATCTGCAGCATTTCAGCAAAAGAACCTCATACTAACTGTGAAACATGGAGGTGGAAGTGTTCTGGTTTGTGAATGTTTTGCTGCAGCAGGACCTGGTCAGGTCATCATCATAGAATCCACTATGAATTCTACATTGTGGGGCACACGGTGGCTTAGTGGTTAGCACGTTCTCCTCACACCTCCAGGGTCGGGGTTCGATTCCCACCTCCACCTTGTGTGTGTGGAGTTTGCATGTTCTCCCCATGCCTTGGGGGTACTCCGGTTTCCTTCATGCATGGTAGGTTGATTGGCATCTCTGGAAAATTGTCCGTAGTGTGTGTGTGTGTGTGTGAGTGAATGAGTGTGTGTGTGTGTGCCCTGTGATGGGTTGGCACTCCGTCCAGGGTGTATCCTGCCTCGATGCCCGATGACGCCTGAGGCACAGGATACCTGAGAAGTTCGGATAAATCCCAGTAAATCCACAAGGACTCACAGAACAGTAAGAAACAGAGAATTCTGGAATGACCGAGTCAAAGCCCAGATCTGAAACCTACTGAGATCTTGTGTGGTGATTTGTAACAGACTGTGGATGTAAGAAACCCCTCAAACATCACAAACATGCATTGAGGACTGGGGGAAACTTTCTTCCGGTAGATGGCTAAAGAAACGTCTAACGTGTTGTTTAGAAGCGATTACATGACTTTTATCTACAGGTACAAATGAAAACAAGACCAGAAAGAGCTGAATATTTAATGTGGTGTCCTGATGTTTGTCACATGACATCATTTAATAAATCAGATCAGAATTAAACAAAGAAAAATCATTTATTTCATCCTGATTCTGTGGATTGTGTTTAATAGTAAAGTTTATCGGGTTTTAGGAGAAAAATGATTTAGATTTTATTTTTACTTTTAATGAATATTTTCTTTTCAAAACATTCTGAAATTAATAAGAATTGTTAAGTTCATTCAGTGACTAAGTTATTGCTGGATATTTCTCATAGTGCTGCAGATAATAAGATTTTCATGGTCAGTAATGTGTGTGTGTGTGTGTGTGTGTGTGTGTGTGTGTGTGTGTGTGTGTGTGTGTGTGTGTGTGTGTGTGTGTGTGTGTGTGTGTGTGTAGATGACTCGGAGTCAGGAGCGAAGCGTCCTCGCACCACCATCACGGCCAAACAGCTGGAGACGCTGAAGAGTGCGTATAAAAACTCTCCCAAACCTGCACGGCACGTGCGAGAGCAGCTCTCCTCCGAGACAGGACTCGACATGCGTGTAGTACAGGTACCTTCCTTCTATTCATCTATTCATCTATCCTTCCTTCCTTCCTTCCTTCCTTCCTTCATTCCTTTCCTCTGTTCTCTGTGTTGTTTTTAATTCTTTTGTTTATTGTTTTGTTTGACTTTTTTACTTTTCCTTATTTTCTCCATCTTAATTTATTTTATCTTTTCTTCTCTCCCTTTGTCTTTCTTTCTTTCTTTCTTTCTTTCTTTCTTTCTTTCTTTCTTTCTTTCTTTCTCTTTTTTCTTATTCTCCTAAATCACATTTTTCATATTTTATTTTGCTCTTAATAATCAAAACAAACATTAAATACATAAAAGAAAAAATTTCTTTCACGCATTTAACTGCTGTGTTCTAACATACCACAAACAAATCTCTCTCTCTCTCTCTCTCTCTCTCTCTCTCTCTCTCTCTCTCTCTCTCTCTCTCTCTCTCTCTCTTATTCTTTCTCTCTTTCTCTTTCTCTCTCTCTCTCTTATTCTTTCTCTCTCTTTCTCTCTCTTATTCTTTCTCTCTCTTTCTCCCTCTCTTTCTCTCCCTCTCTCTCTCCCTCTCTCTCTCTTTCTCTCACTCTCTCTCTCCCTCCCTCTCTCTCCCTCTCTCTCTCCCTCTCTCTCTCTCTCTCTCTCTCTCAGGTTTGGTTCCAGAACAGACGAGCGAAAGAGAAGAGGTTAAAGAAAGACGCTGGTCGTCATCGCTGGGGTCAGTTTTATAAAAGTGTAAAGCGTAACCGCGGAGCGGCGAAGGTGGAGAAGGAGAGTTCAGCTGAGGATGGAGGGATGAGTGACAGTGAGCTCAGCTTCAGAGGTACATTTCACTTTCACATCTTTCCAGATTCACAGTCATCACTCTGTCATGCATGTCATTATGGTCAGAGCAATCGCTCCCTCACCAGACTGTTTCTCTATCAGTGTTAATGACACACTAAATATAATAGAAGAAAAGTCATCTATCCTGAAGCTGTGAGGAAACACACAGAGACTCACACTTTATATAAACACACACACTCTATATAAACACACACACTCTATATAAACACACACACTCTATATAAACACACACACTCTATATAAACACACACACTCTATATGAACACACACACTCTATATAAACACACACTCTATATGAACACACACACTCTATATGATCACACACTCTATATGAACACACACACTCTATATAAACACACACATTCTATATGATCACACACACTCTATATGAACACACACACTCTATATAAACACACACATTCTATATGATCACACACACTCTATATGAACACACACACTCTATATGAACACACACACTCTATATGATCACACACACTCTATATGATCACACACACTCTATATGATCACACACACTCTATATAAACACAAGCACTCTATATGAACACACACACTCTATATAAACACACACACTCTATATGAACACACACACTCTATATAAACACAAGCACTCTATATGAACACACACACTCTATATGAACACACACACTCTATATGATCACACACTCTATATGAACACACACACTCTATATAAACACACACACTTTATATAAACACACACACTCTATATGATCACACACACTATATAAACACACACACACTCTATATGATCACACACACTCTATAGAAACACACACACTTTATATAAACACACACACTCTATATGATCACACACACTCTATAGAAACACACACACTTTATATAAACACACACACTCTATATGATCACACACACTATATAAACACACACACACTCTATATGATCACACACACTCTATATAAACACACACACTCTATATGAACACACACACTCTATATAAACACACACACTTTATATAAACACACACACTCTATATGATCACACACACTATATAAACACACACACACTCTATATGATCACACACACTCTATATAAACACACACACTCTATATAAACACACACTCTATATAAACACACACACTCTATATGAACACACACACTCTATATGATCACACACTCTATATAAACACACATTCTATATGATCACACACATTCTATATGATCACACACACTCTATATGAACACACACACTCTATATAAACACACACACTTTATATAAACACACACACTCTATATGATCACACACACTATATAAACACACACACACTCTATATGATCACACACACTCTATATAAACACACACACTCTATATAAACACACACACTCTATATAAACACACACATTCTATATGATCACACACATTCTATATGATCACACACACTCTATATGAACACACACACTCTATATAAACACACACACTCTATATGAACACACACACTCTATATGAACACACACACTCTATATGAACACACACACTCTATATGATCACACACACTCTATATAAACACACACACTCTATATGATCACACACACTCTATATAAACACACACACTTTATATAAACACACACACTCTATATGATCACACACACTATATAAACACACACACACTCTATATGATCACACACACTCTATATAAACACACACACTCTATATAAACACACACACTCTATATGAACACACACACTCTATATGAACACACACACTCTATATAAACACACACACTCTATATAAACGCACACACTCTATATGATCACACACACTCTATATGAACACACACACTCTATATAAACACACACTCTATATGATCACACACACACTCTATATGAACACACACACTCTATATGATCACACACACTCTATATGATCACACACACTCTATATGAACACACACACTCTATATGAACACACACACACTCTATATGAACACACACTCTATATGAACACACACTCTATATGAACACACACACTCTATATGAACACACACTCTATATGAACACACACACTCTATATGAACACACACTCTCTATATGATCACCCACTCTATATGATCACACACTCTGTATAAACACACACTCTATATGAACACACACACTCTATATGAACACACACTCTATATGATCACACACTCTATATAAACACACACACTCTATATGAACACACACACACTCTATATGAACACACACTCTATATGAACACACACTCTATATGAACACACACACTCTATATGAACACACACACACTCTATATGAACACACACTCTATATGAACACACACTCTATATGAACACACACACTCTATATGAACACACACTCTATATGAACACACACTCTATATGATCACACACTCTATATGAACACACACACTCTATATGAACACACACACACTCTATATGAACACACACTCTATATGAACACACACTCTATATGAACACACACACTCTATATGAACACACACTCTATATGAACACACACTCTATATGATCACACATTCTATATGATCACACATTCTATATGATCACACACACTCTATATGAACACACACTCTATATGATCACCCACTCTATATGATCACACACACTTTATATAAACACACACTCTATATGAACACACACACTCTATATGAACACACACTCTCTATATGATCACCCACTCTATATGATCACACACTCTGTATAAACACACACTCTATATGAACACACACACTCTATATGAACACACACTCTATATGATCACACACTCTATATAAACACACACTCTATATGATCACACACTCTATATGATCACACACACTCTATATAAACACACACTCTATATGATCACACACACTCTATATAAACACACACTCTATATGAACACACACACTCTATATAAACACACACACTCTATATGAACACACACACTCTATATAAACACAAGCACTCTATATGAACACACACACTCTATATGAACACACACACTCTATATGATCACACACTCTATATGAACACACACACTCTATATAAACACACACATTCTATATGATCACACACACTCTATATGAACACACACACTCTATATGAACACACACACTCTATATGAACACACACACTCTATAAACACACACACTCTATATGAACACACACACACTCTATATGAACACACACTCTATATGAACACACACTCTATATGAACACACACACTCTATATGAACACACACTCTATATGAACACACACTCTATATGATCACACATTCTATATGATCACACATTCTATATGATCACACACACTCTATATGAACACACACTCTATATGATCACCCACTCTATATGATCACACACACTTTATATAAACACACACTCTATATGAACACACACACTCTATATGAACACACACTCTCTATATGATCACCCACTCTATATGATCACACACTCTGTATAAACACACACTCTATATGAACACACACACTCTATATGAACACACACTCTATATGATCACACACTCTATATAAACACACACTCTATATGATCACACACTCTATATGATCACACACACTCTATATAAACACACACTCTATATGATCACACACACTCTATATAAACACACACTCTATATGAACACACACACTCTATATAAACACACACACTCTATATGAACACACACTCTCTATATGATCACCCACTCTGTATAAACACACACTCTATATGAACACACACACTCTATATGATCACACACTCTGTATAAACACACACTCTATATGAACACACACACTCTATATGAACACACACTCTATATGATCACACACTCTATATAAACACACACTCTATATGATCACACACACTCTATATAAACACACACTCTATATGATCACACACACTCTATATAAACACACACTCTATATGAACACACACACTCTATATGAACACACACACTATATGAACACACACTCTATATAAACGCACACTCTATATGAACACACACACTCTATATGATCACACACACTCTATATAAACACACACTCTATATGATCACACACACACTCTATATAAACACACACTCTATATGAACACACACCACTATATGAACACACACTATATGAACACACACACTATATGAACACACACACTATATGAATACACACCACTATATGAACATACACAGAAAGTCGTTGCCTAATGGTTAGAGAGTCTGACTCAGGGTGTGTGTGTGTGTGTGTGTGTGTGTGTGTGTGTGTGTGTGTGTGTGTGTGTGTGTGTGTGTGTGTGTGTGTGTGTGTGTGTGTGTGTGTGTGTGTGTGTTCACTGCTGTGTGTGTGCACTTTGGATGGGTTAAATGCAGAGAACAAATTCTGAGTATGGGTCACGTCACTTTCACTTTTTCTTTCTTTCACACAAACTATTTGAACACACACACTATATGAACACACACACACACACACACACACACACACACACACACACACACACACACACACACACACACACACACACACACACACACACACACACACACACTATATGAACACACACCACTATATGAACACACAAACTATAGAAACACACACCAGTATATAAACACACACCACTATATAAACACACACCACTATATGAACACACACACACTATATGAACACACACCATATGAACACACAAACTATACTGTATAAACACACACCAGTATATAAACACACACCACTATATGAACACACACTCACTATATGAACACACACCACTTTTTAAACACACACCAGTATATAAACACACACCACTATATGAACACACACACACACACACACACACACACACACACACACACACTATATGAACACACACCACTATATGAACACACAAACTATACTGTATAAACACACACCAGTATATAAACACACACCACTATATGAACACACACCACTATATAAACACACACCAGTATATAAACACACACCACTATATGAACACACACCACTATATAAACACACACCAGTGTATAAACACACACCACTATATAAACACACACAACTCTATATGAACACACAGACTTTATATGAAAACACACTCTACATGAATACACACACACTATATAAACACATGCCACTATATAAACACATACCACTATATAAACACACACCAGTATATAAACACACACCACTATATGAACACACACCAGTATATAAACACACACCACTATATAAACACACACACTATATAAACACACACCAGTGTATAAACACACACCACTATATAAACACACACAACTCTATATGAACACACAGACTTTATATGAACACACACTCTACATGAATACACACACACTATATAAACACACGCCACTATATAAACACACACCACTATATAAACACACACCACTATATGAACACACATCACTATATAAACACACACAACTCTATATGAACACACACCTCTATATGAACACACAGACTTTATATGATCACACACTCTATATGAACACACACACTATATAAACACACACCACTATATAAACACACACCACTATATGAACACACATCACTATATAAACACACACAACTCTATATGAACACACACCTTTATATGAACACACAGACTTTATATGATCACACACACTATATGATCACACACTCTATATGAACACACACACTATATAAACACACACCACTATATGAACACACACACTATATGAACACACCCCACTATATGAACACACACCACTATATAAACACACACACTATATGAACACACACACTATATCAACACACACTCTATATGAACACACAGACTTTATATCAACACACACTCTATATGAACACACACCACTATATGAACACACACCAGTATATGAACACACACATACTCCTGTATGAAGACACAACTCTATATGAACACACACTCCTGTATGAACACACAAACACCTCTATACGAATACATGAATGTATGAATTATTTAAACTACATTCATTTGCATAATTAATGCTAGCGTCACAATCTTAGTAAAATATTAAGCCTTTCACACTCAGATTTTCAGCCTATCATACAGTTCATACACACATTTTTTTTATCCACAGCTCGATTATTTCTATTTATTTATTTATTTATTTATTTATTTATTTATTTATGTATTTTATGACTGCTTGGTCTTTGCGAGTCGGTTTCGGAAAAGCTGTAAAAGTCCACGTCTACTTTTAAAAGGCAGCGTTTACGAGACGTGAAAACGGAAAGCGAAGCTCAAAGTCAATTAGACCGAAAGCGTGCGTGTGAGAGGACGTGGAGTTTAAACACACTGCGTTTATAAACAGCTGAAACATTTTCACTTAGACTTTCTAAAACATTTGGTGGGGGAAAAAAAACTCCATACAGGATTAAAACGGTATTTATGTGGCCTTCCTTATACGTCCTTAATACCAGATGTGCGTCAGATGATTTAAAATTTATCAAACGGTATTTTTACTAGGGATGTACCGATCCGATATTTTGGATCGGTATCGGCGCCGATCCAAGCATTTTGAGTGGATCGGGTATCGGTGGTGCGTGACCGATCCAAATCCGATACCCGTGGTCATGTGTATCGCACTTTTCAGAGCGCCGCCAGTCGAATCCATTCCGCTTGAGGAATGCCCTAATGAATTAAACTCCATTCCGTGTTTTACCTACAGCACTGACCACCACGCTGCTGCGTCCAGAAATCCATGGGCGTTGGAACCGTTATATGTGTGTGGGACAGGACACGCCCACTTTTTATTTACTTCCGACGCCCGTGTTGGTTGATTAATGTCAATAACTAACTATTGCTTGAACTTATATAGATGCAAAAAATACACTTATATATTAAATTAAATAGAAAATAAATATAATACATTTTATAGGAAATATGTCGCACAACCGCCTCATTTGGGTGTGAGGTTTACTGTTTAATACACTTTACATCGTGTTTCAGGAGTTCTAATATAATATAATATTCACTTTAAAATATTGTCTTTTCTTCAGAAAATAATTTAATAATTATATATCGTATTTATGGTTTAGATTGTTATACCACTAACTGGTAAAAGTTCTGTTTGCTGCTGCATTAATACTTTTTAAAGGTTTCTTGTGTTTTCATTTTTCATACAGTAAAAGGGCATTTTTGTATTTCTTTGCCAGAAACAAATAAATCTTAATAACTAAACAAGTTTTATACATTTTTTAGTTTTAAAGGTAGAAAAGAACACAGATATCGGATCGGTATCGGTATCGACCGATACTCTGGCAAACTCCGGTATCGGATCGTAAGAGAAAAAGTGGTATCTGTACATCCCTAATTTTTACAGAAACATATTTACATTGTATGTTTACATTAAATATGTTATTGCTTATGACTTCTGATGTCATTTCCTGTCTCTTGCAGTGAAACAGATCCTTTGTGTTATATTTTTATATATTGAAACCATGTGAATTGTTTAAAGCGCTATACAAGTAAACTGAATTAAAAATTTAATTCAGTATTTACGATGCTAATTTGCATTCAGTGATGATGTCATAATGATTAAATTCTGTTCAAATAATTGTTATAAACCTTTGTGAGGTTATTCACACACATTATATTTCTGTCCCGCTCAGATGAACAGATCCTGTCAGAGCTGGGCCACGCTAACGGCCTGTACGAGAGCGCCGGGGACGTTTCCAGCAGCAACATGATGAACAGCAGTTTCTCTTTAGAGGCTGCGAGTCCTTATTCGCCCTCGTCCATCAGCTCGCTTCCTGGACACGCCCACCTCCTTGGAGGCGTGACCTTCAGCATGGAGGGGCTGGCAGGTGCGGCGGGTCAGCCGCTCAGAGCCGTGACCTCTGACCTTTCTACAGGCAGTAGCACCGGATACCCAGACTTCCCCACGAGCCCCGCCTCCTGGCTGGACGAGATGGACCACACCCAGTTCTGAGGTCAAAAGTCATTCTGAAGATATTCTGAAAAAAAAACATTTTCAGACATTGTGATTTTAGTCTAGCGCAATTCTAAGGTCAAAGGTAATGACATAAAAAAAAAACAAAAAAAAAACAATGGACACTAAGAAGTGCACACTTTCCTGAAAGGACACTATTTTGGTTTTAATACGTCCTGATGATGTTTATCAACATTCTCTCCTTCTGTGTCAATTTAATCAGTTCATGTACATTTTTCTGATTCTTTGAAAGTGTGTGTGCGTGTGTGTGTGTGTGTGTGTGTGTGTGTGTGTGTGTGTGTGTGTGTGTGTGTGTGTGTGCGTGCGTGTGCACATCATATATTTGCAAACAGCATAAGAACATACGCACATTATCACATTACAGGGACAAGAGACACACAATCGGCCTTGTCCTATTTCCAGTACTGTTGTTAATGCACCCTTGCTGACTTCCCCTTGGTGCAGTTACTTTACCAGCTGGAGTGAAGTTAGTTATTCGATGAAGAAACAATTCAACATCACTGCAGATTTTAGGAGCACAAATTACCCACAAGGCTTTTCTTTAATCTGATGACACCTGAAGGAAGGCGATACTTTATTAGCGACCTCTAGCTAAACGACATGCTAGTGATTTAAGAACGAGCCGACGTACAGGATGTTAAAACGTCGGTTAATATTTGTGTGCATTCCGTTAAACAATTCATTCGGTTGGCAAAAGTGCTCACTGGTGAAGGGAAGTGTACAAGGGTTCGTTAAAAACAGTATCGATCACCTATGGCATGAATGCTGTTAGCACTGAAGCTACATGCTAACTGGTAGCACTGGACAATGCATGTTCTGTAGTATTGACAAACGCCACAGTGACGTTAAAGCCTTCTGATTGGCCACAGAATTAAAGCTCCGCCCCATTCCTTTTCCCACACTTTTTGGAGAGGGATTATTGCACAAAACATTTGATGGTTTAATTGTTTTCCTTTCAGCGGAGCGACTCGAGCGTGGCACAAGATTCAGAGTTCACAGCGTGAGTGCATTACCAAGAACTGCAGCACTTTTTTTTTTAAATCTATTTTTATTTACATTTATTGTTGTTTAAAAGCTGCATGATCACTTACACTATAGCAGCTAAGAATGCAGTCACATGATCAGACACTAACAGTCAACTTGTACAAAGAACATTTTCAGAACAAGCAGAAAACTGATTGTACTGTTACAGGAAAATGAATTTCAGGGTCATGGTTGTCATAGTGGGGCACGGTGGCTTAGCGGTTAGCACGTTCGCCTCACACCTCCAGGGTCGGGGGTTCGATTCCCTCCTCCGCCTCGTGTGTGTGGAGTTTGCATGTTCTCCCCGTGCCTCGGGGGTTTCCTCCGGGTACTCCGGTTTCCTCCCCCGGTCCAAAGACATGCATGGTAGGTTGATTGGTATCTCTGGAAAATTGTCTTTAGTGTGTGTGTGTGTGTGTGTGTGTGTGTGTGTGTGTGAGTGAATGAGAGTGTGTGTGTGTGTGAATGAGAGTGTGTGTGTGCCCTGTGATGGGTTGGCACTCCGTCCAGGGTGTATCCTGCCTCGATGCCTGATGACGCCTGAGATAGACACAGAATCCCCGTGACCCGAGAAGTTCGGATAAGCGGTAGAAGATAGATGAATGAATGAATGGTTGTCGTAGTAACAAGCTGCCTGTGGTCAGTGATCAGTGATCTGCCTGTATCAGTGAAAAATGATGGAGTCGTGGAAGAAACATCATCGTGTCAGTGTTTGACGGCCCATGAAATAAAACCAGCTCATGATAGTGCACTCTGTCGTAGTGATCGAGGACGATACGGAACGTGACCGTGGTGGCGTCTTGTCTGAAACGTAAAGAGGGAAAATATTTTCATAATGAAACGTTTCAACAGTGTTGTTTTTAATTATTGGTAAAGTAATTATGAATAAATCCACATCAGTATTTCATTGGAAGTCGTGTCGCAGATCCACCGTCCACTCGCAGGTCCGTGGAATTATTCTATCATGTGACTTGTGGAAAATTGGAGAAATTGAATAAAACGATCTATTAAACATGACATGCTGACGAGGAGAAATAATTTGGCACATTCTAATATTAATATAAAAAGATCTGCAAGAAAATCCTTATTTATTTGTGAACATCTGACTATATTTTTGGATAAGATTTTATTAAAATGAAGTAATTCAGCTAGCAAACGGATCTCGGAGGAAAATGAAACTAAACGATTTGTTTTGCCGCCTCTTAAACAGCTGTTGTAAATTTTGTACAGTTCTATAAAAGTGTTGACCGTCTTGTTTTGTTTTCTCAGCACTAGTTACTGTCATGTGTGTTTGAAAACTTCATGCCTTCTGTGCAATGGTCTGATCTGTGCAGTCCGATCTATACAGGAAAATAAAGCTGAATCATTTGGAGCAGCTGTCTGGGTCATCACTTCAGTTTAAATCCAAATATCAAGTATCAAACTCCACACTAACTCTACATCACTAACTCTACACCATCACTAACTCTACACCATCACTAACTCTACACCATCACTAACTCTACACCATCACTAACAACACTAATTCTACACCATCACTAACTCTACACCATCACTAACTCTACACCATCACTAACTCTACACCATCACTAACTCAACACCATCACTAACAACACTAACTCTACACCATCACTAACTCTACATCATCACTAACTCTACACCATCACTAACTCTACACCATCACTAACTCTACACCATCACTAACTCTACACCATCACTAACAACACTAACTCTACACCTTCACTAACAACACTAACTCTACACCATCACTAACTCTACACCATCACTAACTCTACACCTTCACTAACAACACTAACTCTACACCATCACTAACTCTACACCATCACTAACTCTACACCATCACTAACAACACTAACTCTACACCTTCACTAACAACACTAACTCTACACCATCACTAACTCTACACCATCAATAACTCTACACCATCACTAACTCTACATCACTAACTCTACACCATCACTAACTCTACATCACTAACTCTACACCATCACTAACTCTACATCACTAACTCTACACCATCACTAACTCTACACCATCACTAACTCTACACCATCACTAACAATACTAACTCTACACCATCACTAACTCTACACCATCACTAATTCTACACCATCACTAACAATACTAACTCTACACCATCACTAACTCTACACCATCACTAACTCTACACCTTCACTAACTACACTAACTCTACACCATCACTAACTCTACACCATCACTAACTCTACATCACTAACTCTACACCATCACTAACTCTACACCTTCACTAACTCTACACCATCACTAACTCTACACCATCACTAACTCTACATCACTAACTCTACACCATCATAAACAACACTAACTCTACATCACTAACTCTACACCATCACAAACAACACTAACTCTACACCATCACTAACTCTACACCATCACTAACAACACTAACTCTACATCACTAACTCTACACCATCACTAACAACACTAACTTTACACCATCACTAACTCTACATCACTAACTCCACACCACCACTAACAACAGTAGCTCTACATCACTAACTCTACACCATCACAAACAACACTAACTCTACACCATCACTAACTCTACACCATCACTAACTCTACACCATCACTAACAACACTAACTCTACATCACTAACTCTACACCATCACTAACAACACTAACTTTACACCATCACTAACTCTACATCACTAACTCCACACCACCACTAACAACAGTAGCTCTACATCACTAACTCTACACCATCACAAACAACACTAACTCTACACCATCACTAACTCTACACCGTCACTAACAACACTAACTCTACACCATCACTAACAACACTAACTCTACACCATCACTAACTCTACATCACTAACTCTACACCATCATAAACAACACTAACTCTACATCACTAACTCTACATCACTAACTCTACACCATCACAAACAACACTAACTCTACACCATCACTAACTCTACATCACTAACTCTACACCATCACTAACAACACTAACTCTACACCATCACTAACTCTACACCATCACAAACAACACTAACTCTACACCATCACTAACTCTACATCACTAACTCTACACCATCACTAACAGCACTAACTCTACACCATCACTAACTCTACACCTTCACTAACTCTACACCTTCACTAACAACACTAACTCTACACCTTCACTAACAACACTAACTCTACACCTTCACTAACAACACTAACTCTACACCTTCACTAACTCTATACCTTCACTAACAACACTAACTCTACACCTTCACTAACAACACTAACTCTACACCATCACTAACTCTACACCAACACTAACTCTACACCACCACTAACAACACTAACTCTACACCTTCACTAACACTAACTCTACACCATCACTAACAACACTAACTCTACACCTTCACTAACTCTACACCTTCACTAACAACACTAACTCTACACCATCACTAACTCTACACCATCACTAACTCTACACCACCACTAACAACACTAACTCTACACCTTCACTAACAACACTAACTCTACACCTTCACTAACAACACTAACTCTACACCATCACTAACTCTACACCTTCACTAACAACACTAACTCTACACCATCACTAACTCTACACCTTCACTAACAATACTAACTCTACACCATCACTAACAATACTAACTCTACACCATCACTAACAACACTAACTCTACACCATCACTAACAACACTAACTCTACACCATCACTAACAACACTAACTCTACACCATCACTAACTCTACACCTTCACTAACAACACTAACTCTACAACATCACTAACTACAACACTAACTCTACACCATCACTAACTCTACACCTTCACTAACAACACTAACTCTACACCATCACTAACTCTACACCTTCACTAACTCTACACCATCAATAACTCTACACCTTCACTAACAACACTAACTCTACAACATCACTAACTACAACACTAACTCTACACCATCACTAACTCTACACCTTCACTAACATCACTAACTCTACAACATCACTAACTACAACACTAACTCTACACCATCACTAACTCTACACCATCACTAACTCTACAGCATTAATAAACACTAAAAATACATTTTGAATTTACATTTGATTTATGTCTGGATTCAAATTATCCAAATATGTGAAATACAGGGGGGGTTTACGGTGGCTTAGCGGTTAGCACGTTCGCCTCACACCTCCAGGGTCGGGGGTTCGATTCCCACCTCCACCTCGTGTGTGTGGAGTTTGCATGTTCTCCCCGTGCCTCGGGGGTTTCCTCCGGGTACTCCGGTTTCCTCCCCCGGTCCAAAGACATGCATGGTAGGTTGATTGGCATCTCTGGAAAATTGTCTGTAGTGTGTGAGTGTGTGTGTGAATGAGAGTGTGTGTGTGCCCTGTGATGGGTTGGCACTCCGTCCAGGGTGTATCCTGCCTCGATGCCCAATGACGCCTGAGATAGGCACAGGCTCCCCGTGACCCGAGAAGTTCGGATAAGCGGTAGAAGATGAATGAATGAATTTGAAATGATATTCTAATTCTAGCATAAACGCGGATTGTTTTCAGAAAGTAGGTTTAAATTATTATCAAAAAACAATTGATAGGAACTTATCACCTTTTTGATCTTTGATAATATTAAGACCCTACAGAGGAAATGAAATAAAATAAACAAAAAAATAAATAAATAAAATAAAATAAAATGTATTGTTTATGTTTGAATTATCTTTCGAATCTTTGCCACTCTTAACGTATGTAACCATTAAAAACGTTTTTTTACACTAACTGCTACAGTAAATCCTGAGCAGTGTCTCAATCAGCTCTCTATCTGCACATAAAGCAGTGCTTTACACAACCACTAATTGTTTTGGTCACTCCTGCTGTTCTTTTAAGCTTCTGAAAGGAAAACGGAAATAAAGAAATCAAACCAGTTAAACTCTAAACACATGGAGACACGACATAAAAATGACGTGATGAAAGAAAATAAATAATTAAATAAATATCTGGATGAAAAGCTTTCTTAAATAATTCCAGGTTCTGTCGTCGTTTTAATATCTTGGAAATTTCCTACTTGAGGCTCTGACACGGAGTCGCCGTTTTTAACGGGGCGGGGGGTGGGGGTGGGGGGGCATGAAAAAGCCTCCAGCAGTCTGAACTTTGTGGTTGGGCGCGTCGTATATTTTTAGTAGAAGTACCAGGCGCACTGCTGAAGGCCACAACACAGGAACTGGATGGAAATTCTGCAGCTGAAGTCGATAGAAGACGGTCCTCGCACCGGGTGATCTCGTTTGGTGGTGGTGCTTTTTGTTAGTTCTTCTAACATCTTAATTTGTCCTCCTGCAGAACATTTGCTGAACACTTCCATCTCCTTTTATATCCGTGTTCTTCTCTGAAGGTTTTACTGTAAGTTTCTTTTTACTGCATATCGGTTTTTTTTTCAGGCTCATAATATTCTGGGTAAGAAGCTGCTTCTCCTGACTGAAGCTCCAGCCAGACTGAGGAGCAGGTAGACTTTTATTTTGTTATGGATCCTGAGGAAATGGTGGTGACTTATAGATTCATTAAGAACTTGAATCCGATACCACAAATGCTGATGCTTGTTCAGATGATGCTCTTCCACTGAGGTCAAATTCCTGGAACAGTCACTAAAGACCGACTGCTGTATCTCCATCTATTTAAAATAAAAAACAGGTTGACTGAATTTATACCTGGCAATTTGTTAACCACAGGTCACTACTAAACCTTTCACTAGTACTAACTCTATACTACTAACCCTAGACTAATTCTAACCAGAGACCACATCTGAACTTGCCACACCTGGGATTCCCAACTTTGTGGCCCATGTGATCTCTGTGACCTCAAACATTAATCACTGTACATTTGATTTATAATTTAGGATTACTGTAATATGGGGGGGGGGCACGGTGGCTTAGTGGTTAGCACGTCTGTCTCACACCTCCAGGGTCGGGGGTTCGATTCCTGTGTGCCTTGTGTGTGTGGAGTTTGCATGTTCTCCCCGTGCCTCGGGG
>NC_062531.1:1289681-1299681 GCF_022655615.1 Tachysurus fulvidraco
GCTGTCAGCTAATGATCTGCTGCTCACAATAAACACTAATGTTCTAGACATCTGACCAACGCTATCCAACAGATTAGCATTAGCTTCCTAGCAGTATAATCAACATGTGGTCATTTATATAGAAAATCCTTTACAGTGTAGCGAGAAAGTTAAAGTTATAAAGCGATGTTTAAGTCGGACGTCTGGGTGTGAAGTCCTAAGTCTAAGTGTAGATGTAAGATCGTTAGTGTAAGACGCACAGTCGTACGTCTGGGTATAAAGTCGCATGTGTAGTCGCAAGTCTGGATGTAAAGTCATATATCTGGATGTAAACTTTTAGAGGTAAAGTTCTGTGTCTGGGTGTAAAGTTGTACTTTTAGGGGTAAAGTTCTGTGTCTGGGTGTAAAGTTGTACGTTTGGTTTGAGTCAGAGTCAAAAGTCTGAGAGTAAGTAAGTTTGTAAATTGGTAAACCCTAAATATGTGGATGTAAAGTCGGAGTCAGGGTGGGGTCGGTGTGCGGGGTCAGAGTGCGGGTGCGGAGTCAGGGTGGGGTCGGTGTGCGGGGTCGGAGTGCGGGTGTGGGGTCGGGGTGCGGGGTCAGAGTGCGGGTGCGGAGTCGGGGTGTAGGGTCGGGGTCAGAGTGCGGGGTCGGGGTGCGGGGGGTGGGGTCGGGGTGCGGGGTCGGGGTGCGGGGTCAGAGTCAGGGTGCGGGGTCAGAGTGCGGGGTCGAGGTGCAGGTCGGGGTGCAGGTCGGGGTGCGGGGTCGGGGTGCGGGGTCGGGGTGCGGGGTCGGAGTGCGGGGTCGGGGCCGGAGTGCAGGGTCGGAGTGCAGGGTCGGGGTGTGGAGTGTGGAGTCGGGGTGTGGAGTGTGGGGTTCGGGGTGCAGAGTCGGGATGTCGGGTCGGGGTGCAGAGTCGGAGTGTGGGGTCGGGGTGCAGAGTCGGGGTGCAGGGTTGGGGTGTGGAGTGTGGGGTCGGGGTGCAGAGTCGGAGTGTGGGGTCGGGGTGCAGAGTCGGGGTGCAGGGTTGGGGTGTGGAGTGTGGGGTCGGGGTGCAGAGTCGGAGTGTGGGGTCGGGGTGCAGAGTCGGGGTGCAGGGTTGGGGTGTGGAGTGTGGGGTCAGAGTGTGGAGTGTGGGGTCGGGGTGCAGAGTCGGGGTGCGGAGTGTGGGGTCGGGGTGCAGAGTCGGGGTGCAGGGTTGGGGTGTGGAGTGTGGGGTCGGGGTGTGGAGTGTGGGGTCGGGGTGCAGAGTCGGGGTGCGGAGTGTGGGGTCGGGGTGCAGAGTCGGGGTGCAGGGTTGGGGTGTGGAGTGTGGGGTCGGGGTGTGGAGTGTGGGGTCGGGGTGCAGAGTCGGGGTGCAGGGTGTGGGGTTGGGGTGTGGAGTGTGGGGTCGGGGTGCAGAGTCGGGGTGCAGGGTTGGGGTGTGGAGTGTGGGGTCGGGGTGCAGAGTCGGGGTGCAGGGTTGGGGTGTGGAGTGTGGGGTCGGGGTGTGGAGTGTGGGGTCGGGGTGTGGAGTGTGGGGTTGGGGTGTGGGGTCGGGGTGCAGAGTCGGGTGCAGAATCCTTACTAAAACAAACATATAATTGGTTAAAAATCTCTGTTAAAAGACGAGTGATCTCATCCAGAGATCTGAGCATCCGGACTCTGCCTCACACATCCTGACTCTGCCTCACACATCCTGACTCTGCCTCACACATCCTGACTGCCTCACATTTAAACTGTTGTTCATTCCTTTTTCTTTCTATTTCTTGTGCTTCTAAATAAATAATCAACATTTTACTGATTTAAATTCTACAGAAAGGAATAAAAACATCTGTATAATATAAATATATTCACAATAAACACGCTTTAATACACACAAAAGAAGAAGCGATATCGCAACCGAGGATTATGGGAAAAAATGGTGTGCTTGTGGGAAGCTGCAGTGTGTGCGTGTGTGTGTGTGTGTGTGTGTGTGTGTGACAGATTGAGTGTGAGATCTGTTATGATGCTGAGATCAGGGTGATTTGTTGCACAGCAGGAACAC
This sequence comes from Tachysurus fulvidraco, assembly GCF_022655615.1. Taxonomy (NCBI): domain Eukaryota; kingdom Metazoa; phylum Chordata; class Actinopteri; order Siluriformes; family Bagridae; genus Tachysurus; species Tachysurus fulvidraco. The sequence continues at coordinate 1,291,686 of NC_062531.1, forward strand.
GAGGGACCTGAAAGTACCATCACTCTCACCACTGAATCTCAAACAGCTGCTCTGAGCCTGTGTGTGTGTGTGTGTGTGTGTGTGTGTGTGTGTGTGTGTGTGTGTGTGTGTGTGTGTGTGTGTGTGTGACATCCTGTCTGTATGCTGTGTTTTACATGGTTTCATCCATCATATGCTAAAACACTGTTCACTCACACAGACCATGAGACGCTTCAGAATTCCTCATTACAGTAACTAACACACACACACACACACACACACACACACACACACACACACACGCGCACACACACGCACACACACACACACACACACACACACACACACACACGCACACGCACACACGCACACACACACACACACACACGCACACACGCACACACGCACACGCACGCACACGTCTTTACACGGTTGGTGTTTGACAACTAAAATATCTCAACTTATTCTCGATATTAAACACACATTATATATTTAGTGTGTGTGTGTGTGTGTGTGTGTGTGTGCGCGTGTGTGTGTGTGTGTGTGTGTGCGTGTGTGTTTGTTTAAAGACCGGTGTGATGATGTGTTCATGTTATATAGTCCCTGTAGTTCTTGTTCTCACTCACATTAGAGCAGCTAGAAACATCCACTACTTTAAGCTCCACCTCTTTGTTCTCTATAAAGAACAACATTGTTGCTATGGAAACGTTAACATATTAATACGACCCTGTAATTTGGAGCCAAACCGTTGTCAGAGCTGCTGTGTGACGTGACGGCGAAATCTCAGACAGGTGGCAGGAAAGAAGCTACGATTCAGGACGCAGCCGCTACCTGCTGTAGTCTGTTGATCCAGGATTACTGATAAATACACTGTGCTGGCTGCTACCATCAGATGATTAATTTTAAAATTATTTAAATTATAATGGCACCGCCCGAGTCCAACACACACACACACACACACACACACACACGCGCTCGCACACGCACAACAAATTCAAATAATTACTTTTATTTAATGGTGATCTAAAATCCGCTCTATGCAGATAAACAACACAAACCCCATTTCAGAGCTCATGTGTTTCTAACCCAGGGGTCGCGACCTTAAACACTCAGAGAGACGTTTGACACTTCACAGTTTCCCACAGAAAAAAGGTTACTTTCAAATAAAATGTTCAATGTCTATTTGAGTCATCTTCGTATTCATTCATTCATTCATTCATTCATTCATTCATCTTCTACCGCTTATCTGAACTTCTCGGGTCACGGGGAGCCTGTGCCTATCTCAGGTGTCATCGGGCATCGAGGCAGGATACACCGTGGACGGAGTGCCAACCCATCACAGGGCACACACACACTCTCATTCACTCACACACACACACACTACGGACAATTTTCCAGAGATGCCAATCAACCTACCATGCATGTCTTTGGACCGGGGGAGGAAACCGGAGTACCCGGAGGAAACCCCCGAGGCACGGGGAGAACATGCAAACTCCACACACACGAGGCGGAGGCGGGAATCGAACCCCCGACCCTGGAGGTGTGAGGCGAACGTGCTTAAAGTCGTACACAAAACCTTTAGTACGCTTATTCATGCTAATATAATTTTAAGGACTCTTTCAAGGTCAAACGTTGAGGTTAAGATCAGACTTTTCCTCTGGTCTGATCTCCTCCGTTGGCGCTACAATAGATCTGATGTTACGTTGTTACACGAACCTGCTGTTCCCTCGACTGATGAAACATCATCATGTGGTCGGTCAGTGAAGGTTTTGTTTTAAATAAAAGAGAAGAACTTGCCCAGGACCTGGATATCTGGAGGCTATAAGGAATTCCTCACATTTAGGGTCCAATCTGTCGTTATGGTAACGCTGCAGCATTTAGGAGTCAAAGCTCACACCTGAACACTGAGATGAAAAAGGTTTTAATATCAAAATCCTCCTCATGCATTAATCTTTGGGCTCAAAATAAAAAAAAAGTGAAAGTCATTTGTAAATGTTGATGCTGATGATGTGGGTTTTACTTAAAAAAAAACAATTTGTCTGATTACTTCTGATTGATCTGCTTCATCGAGGACAAATAGGTTCAGGAGGATTAACACTACTTATCTGTGTGTGTCTGTGTGTGTGTTTGCATGTCTGTGTGTGTTTGCGTGTCTGTGTGTGCATCTGTGTGTGTGTTTGTGTCTGTGTGCGTGTATATGCATGTGTGTGTGTTTGCATGTCTGTGTGTGTTTGCGTGTCTGTGTGTGCATCTGTGTGTGTGTTTGTGTCTGTGTGCGTGTATATGCATGTGTGTGTGTTTGCATGTCTGTGTGTGTTTGCGTGTCTGTGTGTGCATCTGTGTCTGTGTTTGTGTCTGTGTGCGTGTATATGCATGTGTGTGTGCGTGCATGTGTGTGTGTGCATGCATGTGTGTGTGCGTGCTTGTGTGTGTGCGTGCATGTGTGTGTGCGTGTGTATATGCATGTGTGTGCGCATGCGTGTGTGTGCGTGTGTGTGTGCATGTGTGTGTACATATGTGCATGTGCGTATGTACGCGTGTGTGTGTGCATTTACGTGTGTGCGCGTGTGTGAGCACACACGTGTGCGCATGTATGTGTGTGTGTGTGTGTGCTTGTACGTGCATGTGTGCATGTGCGTGCACGTGTACATGTGTGTGTGTACATGTGTGTGTGTGCGTACGTGTGTGTGTCTGTGTCTGTCTGTGTGTGTGTCTGTGTGTGTGTGTGTGTGTGTGTGTGTACATATCTGTGTGTGTGTGTGTGTGTGTGTGTGTGTCTGTGTGTCTGTCTGTACATATCTGTGTGTGTCTGTCTGTGTGTGTGTGTGCGTGTGTGTACGTGTGTGTCTGTCTGTCTGTGTGTGTGTACATATCTGTGTGTGTGTGTACATATGTGTGTGTGTGTGTGTCTGTCTGTGTGTGTGTGTGTACATATCTGTGTGTGTCTGTCTGTGTGTCTGTCTGTGTGTGTGTGTGTGTGTGTGTGTGTGTGTGTGTGTGTGTGTGCGCGTGTGTGTGTACCTGGCTGTTGATGTTGGCGTTGTTGTTCAGTAAAAAAGTCACCAGCTCTTTGTGTCCTCTGTCACACGCCCAGTGCAGCAGAGCTCGACCCTGTAACAGGTAAGAGAGATTATTAAAAGAGGGAGGAGCTTAAACCAGGTGATTGGATGTAAGGGGGAGGGGCTTAGAACAGGTAAATGGTGAAATTGTGGGAGGGTCTTCAGAGAGGTGAGAAAGCTAATCATAAAGGGGAGGGGCTTAAAGCAGATAGGAGACGGTGACTAAAAATACATCTTTTTACCTACATTCAGCTTTAACATTCTTGTGTGTGTGTGTGTGTGTGTGTGTGTGTGTGTGTGTGTGTGTGTGTGTGTGTGTGTGTGAGAGAGAGAGAGAGAGATATTAAAGTCCTTCCTCCAATCCCTTTAATCCTTATGAAGTTAAACTTCACCACAGAAATAAAAATAAATAAATGATGTGCAGCAGTTTATAACTCAGAGCCCTGCCTCCTGCACGCCGCCTCTCGAGGTGATGGCAGGTCGAGTCCCGCTTCGAGAGATAGAGAGGTGCATTATGGGTATTTGTGCTCCAGAAACAAATGGGCGGTTAGCGTTTAGTGCGGCGGCCATGATGGATGGATAGAGCTCAGAGGAGAAAAAATCCCCCAATCACCTCGCGTCTGCTGCCCACTTCATTTTTTACAGACGGCCAATTAGATAAAGCAAACTCCTTACGGCGAATTTCTGCGTTTAAACGGCATCGATCACCGCGACCCGACGCTAAAATGGATATTTATGAGGGAGCAGGGTGCGCGCCACGAGGAGTTCTTACGCACGCCGTGCCCTCTGATTGTTCATCAACTTTTCAGCACACACACAGACCAACATCCCTCTTCCTCCAGTCTCAAAGGATTAAACACAGCATCACTCTGAAACCACACACTGTTCACTACATAGTCCCAAATCACACACACACACTGTTCACTACATAGTCCCAAATCACACACACTGTTCACTACATAGTCCCAAATCACACACACACACTGTTCACTACATAGTCCCAAATCACACACACACACTGTTCACTACATAGTCCCAAATCACACACACCCTGTTCACTACATAGTCCCAAATCACACACACACTGTTCACTACATAGTCCCAAATCACACACACACACTGTTCACTACATAGTCCCAAATCACACACACACACTGTTCACTACATAGTCCCAAATCACACACACTGTTCACTACATAGTCCCAAATCACACACACACCCTGTTCACTACATAGTCCCAAATCACACACACACCCTGTTCACTACATAGTCCCAAATCACACACACTGTTCACTACATAGTCCCAAATCACACACACACCCTGTTCACTACATAGTCCCAAATCACACACACTGTTCACTACATAGTCCCAAATCACACACACACCCTGTTCACTACACAGTCCCAAATCACACACACCCTGTTCACTACATAGTCCCAAATCACACACACTGTTCACTACATAGTCCCAAATCACACACACACCCTGTTCACTACACAGTCCCAAATCACACACACTGTTCACTACATAGTCCCAAATCACACACACACCCTGTTCACTACATAGTCCCAAATCACACACACTGTTCACTACATAGTCCCAAATCACACACACCCTGTTCACTACATAGTCCCAAATCACAAACCCTGTTCACTACATAGTCCCAAATCACACACACACCCTGTTCACTACACAGTCCCAAATCACACACACACACTGTTCACTACATAGTCCCAAATCACACACACACCCTGTTCACTACATAGTCCCAAATCACACACACACCCTGTTCACTACATAGTCCCAAATCACACACACTGTTCACTATATAGTCCCAAATCACACACACCCTGTTCACTATATAGTCCCAAATCACACACACACCCTGTTCACTATATAGTCCCAAATCACACACACTGTTCACTACATAGTCCCAAATCACACACACACCCTGTTCACTATATAGTCCCAAATCACACACACTGTTCACTACATAGTCCCAAATCACACACACACCCTGTTCACTACATAGTCCCAAATCACACACACACCCTGTTCACTACATAGTCCCAAATCACACACACACCCTGTTCACTACATAGTCCCAAATCACACACACACCCTGTTCACTACATAGTCCCAAATCACTCAGACCCTGTTCACTACATAGTCCCAAATCACACAGACCCTGTTCACTACATAGTCCCAAATCACACACACACACTGTTCACTACATAGTCCCAAATCACACACCCTGTTCACTACATAGTCCCAAATCACACCCTGTTCACTACATAGCCCGAAATCACACACACTGTTCACTACATAGTCCCAAATCACACACACACACTGTTCACTACATAGTCCCAAATCACACACACTGTTCACTACATAGTCCCAAATCACACACACACCCTGTTCACTACATAGTCCCAAATCACACACACACCCTGTTCACTACATAGTCCCAAATCACACACACTGTTCACTACATAGTCCCAAATCACACACACCCTGTTCACTACATAGTCCCAAATCTCACACACCCTGTTCACTACATAGTCCCAAATCACACACACCCTGTTCACTACATAGCCCGAAATCACACACACTGTTCACTACATAGTCCCAAATCACACACCCTGTTCACTACATAGTCCCAAATCACACACACACCCTGTTCACTACATAGTCCCAAATCACACACACACCCTGTTCACTACATAGTCCCAAATCACACACACAACCTCTTCACTACATAGTCCCAAATCACACACACACCCTCTTCACTACACAGTCCCAAATCACACACACACCCTCTTCACTACATAGTCCCAAATCACACACACACCCTCTTCACTACACAGTCCCAAATCACACACACACCCTGTTCACTACATAGTCCCAAATCACACACACACCCTCTTCACTACATAGTCCCAAATCACACACACAACCTCTTCACTACATAGTCCCAAATCACACACACACCCTCTTCACTACACAGTCCCAAATCACACACACACCCTGTTCACTACATAGTCCCAAATCACACACACACCCTGTTCACTACATAGTCCCAAATCACACACCCTGTTCACTACATAGTCCCAAATCACACACACACCCTGTTCACTACATAGTCCCAAATCACACACACACCCTGTTCACTACATAGTCCCAAATCACTCAGACCCTGTTCACTACATAGTCCCAAATCACACAGACCCTGTTCACTACATAGTCCCAAATCACACACACACCCTGTTCACTACATAGTCCCAAATCACACACACTGTTCACTACATAGTCCCAAATCACACACACTGTTCACTACATAGTCCCAAATCACACACACACCCTGTTCACTACATAGTCCCAAATCACACACACACTGATCACTACATAGTCCCAAATCACACCCTGTTCACTACATAGTCCCAAATCACACACACACCCTGTTCACTACATAGTCCCAAATCACACACACTGTTCACTACATAGTCCCAAATCACACACACCCTGTTCACTACATAGTCCCAAATCACACACACACCCTGTTCACTACATAGTCCCACATCACACACACTACGTCTTCACTACATAGTCCCAAATCACACACACACCCTCTTCACTACATAGTCCCAATCACACAACACCCCTGTTCACTACAATAGTCCCAAATCACACACACACCCTCTTCACTACATAGTCCCAAATCACACACACAACCTCTTCACTACATAGTCCCAAATCACACACACACCCTCTTCACTACATAGTCCCAAATCACACACACACACTGTTCACTACATAGTCCCAAATCACACACACCCTGTTCACTACATAGTCCCAAATCTCACACACCCTGTTCACTACATAGTCCCAAATCACACACACACCCTGTTCACTACATAGTCCCAAATCACACACACACCCTGTTCACTACATAGTCCCAAATCACACACACTGTTCACTACATAGTCCCAAATCACACACACCCTGTTCACTACATAGTCCCAAATCTCACACACCCTGTTCACTACATAGTCCCAAATCACACACACCCTGTTCACTACATAGTCCCAAATCACAAACCCTGTTCACTACATAGTCCCAAATCACACACACACCCTGTTCACTACATAGTCCCAAATCACACACACACCCTGTTCACTACATAGTCCCAAATCACACACACACCCTGTTCACTACATAGTCCCAAATCACACACACACTGTTCACTACATAGTCCCAAATCACACACACACCCTGTTCACTACATAGTCCCAAATCACACACACACCCTGTTCACTACATAGTCCCAAATCACACACACACCCTGTTCACTACATAGTCCCAAATCACACACACACACACTGTTCACTACATAGTCCCAAATCACACACACACTGTTCACTACATAGTCCCAAATCACACACACACCCTGTTCACTACATAGTCCCAAATCACACACACACCCTGTTCACTACATAGTCCCAAATCACACACACACCCTGTTCACTACATAGTCCCAAATCACACACACACCCTGTTCACTACATAGTCCCAAATCACACACACACCCTGTTCACTACACAGGCAGCATAAACACCATCGATACTCTTCTGTGGGCGTGTCCCAAATCACACACACACACACTGTTCACTACACAGGCAGCATAAACAGAATTCCACCTCTGGAAAGCGAGGCTCAGGAAGCGCAGGAGAAAGCAGCATTAAGTGCTTTATAATATTGATTAGCGTAGCATCGATCATGTTGAGCGCTGATTAATGAGCGTCTTCAGGACGGCGTGTGATTGGCTGAAGCTCTTCTGATGGGATGAGGTCATGGTGTTGTGCCTCTTCACTACAGGTTCCTACACCTGAATGCACCAAAACTGGATGTGTTCAATTCCACATGAAACCTCCTGCACCCCTCCAGTGCTCACGATACT
>NC_062531.1:1309681-1312181 GCF_022655615.1 Tachysurus fulvidraco
CTTTAATTTATTTACACATTTACACATTAATTTACTTACACATTTACACTTTAATTTATTTACACATTTACACATTAATTTACTTACACATTCACACTATAATTTACTTACACATTCACACTTTAATTTACTTACACATTCACACTTTAATTTACTTACACATTCACACTTTAATTTACTTACACATTCACACTTTAATTTATTTACACATTTACACTAATTTATTTACACATTCACACTTTAATTTATTTACACATTTACACTAATTTATTTACACATTCACACTTTAATTTATTTACACATTTACACTAATTTATTTACACATTCACACTTTAATTTATTTACACATTTACACTAATTTATTTACACATTCACACTAATTATTAGTTACAATCGGCTCTATTTTTATAAACAGTGAAAGTAAATCAGTCGTTCTGAATGGATTTGAAGTTAAGTAACTAACAGTATTAGGGATGTAATGCAGCATCATTAGTGGCATTTCTGTTCGTTTCAGCATAAAAACTCTCCTTTATCCTTATTATAATAATACTGTCAATGCACTGTAAGTGTATTTATTATATCCATCATATTTAGAATATTTCTGCAATAATTATGTATTTTTCTTTGATTTCATGGAGAATAATCTAACTTTATTAATTGTTCTGCTCTGAATGTTATTTATATATATATAATATATTATAATAACGTATATATATTCAATTCAATTTAAATTTATTTGTATAGCGCTTTTTACAATGGACATGAATATAAAGATTAATATAAAGATTAATATAATACAAAATACAAGATTAAAGATTAATATTAGATATATTTAAATGTGTCTGTATTTATCCCCAATGAACAAGTCTGAGGTGATTCAGGTGACTGTGGGGAGGAAAAACTCCCTTAGATGGTAAAGGAAGAAACCTTGAGAGGAACCAGACTCAAAGGGGAACCTCATCCTCATCTGGGTGACACTGGGGGTGTGATTATATAACCTCATCCTCATCTGGGTGACACTGGGGGTGTGATTATAAATATACAGTCTGATAAATGTTGTGTTGATGAGGAGGTTGTTGTCCTTAAAGACCACATGGAGTTCACATCTCCTCTTTAGTATCGCAGAGTCTAACTGGAGCTGGTAGATCTGTAGATGCCTCAGGATTCTCAGAGTCGGCCTCGTCTCAGTGGAGGTCCAAAATCTTCATCGCACAGAAGACAATCAGAGCTGAACTGCTGTGTTCTGTAGGTTCATTCAGCATAACATCAAGAAAATCAGACCCTGTCTAATTGATCATGGAGCATATCTACTAGTCCATGAGTCCAGTTCATCTTCCTCTACTGGTTATCTGTAGCCAACTGAAACAAATTTACAGGCTTGATGCTGACATAAAAGACCTTTTCTGGAACAGCATCCGTCTCAACACACTGCTTCTTTGTGGTTTCTGTTTCCTCCCCAACCTGCAATCAGTTCACCACCGATACCTGGTAGACCTTCCAACTGACTGTCCCTCTGAGGTGCAATGAACATTTCCAACCTCAATCTAAAGCACCACGTTTTCCCTGAACATTTCACTCACCCCTACACTGGCAACACAAAGAAACACTTACACCTTTATTCTGTGCTTCACTTGCACTCAGTTATAAATCTCATCTCAACTTGTTTTGTCCTCTGCTTGATATATCGCTTGTAATGCTAGTAATTCTTCATTTGTAAGTCGTCTGCTAAATGAATAAATGAACGTGCAGTGTTTAAATTCTCCACAAGGGGGAGACATAGTCAAACTTTTCAGCCTATTTATTCAGCCTACTTTTTCAGTCCTTTAAATCCAACTGGGAGCTTCTTTTTTTAACTGTTTTTACACTTGTGTGTCTTTGATCTTTTCTTTCTTCCCTCTGTTACATTCAGCTTCTTGCAGTGACATGTAAAATGTCTGCAGGTATAATGTGGGATATAATGTGAGGTATAATGTGAGGTCACCCATGCACTATATTTTTTTTATTTTTCACCATTTCCTCTCCATCAGCCAGCTCTTCCTTTGAAGAGGTGAAGGTCAATGTCTACGTCTTCTGAGACACGTGAAGCCACAGACCTTCCTGCTGTATCCCTCAGAGGAAGGCGCTGTCTTCCCTCTTCCTCATACATGCTCATGATTGGCTAGCATCTCTGTGATTGACAGGGGAGAGAGTGGGTGCCCCGCCCACTCTGAGAGCACAGAGAGCATTTTTCCCCTTTAGTTTCCTTGGATGTTGTTGTCAAGGTGAACACTTTTCTTACGCTACTCTAGAATACACGCTAAAGATTTTTTTTTATCTTTAATGACCTTTCTCTGCTCTTTAACACAATTTTAGAGCTTAATGAAAAGAGCTTAAGAAAATTAAATCTATTACTGAATTTATTGTCATCGTACAACTACATTAAAAGGGATGTGCATCTAGTCTTATGTTTTGCACTAGAATAGAAATAGAAATAATAGAATTCAGAACATAAACTGTGTAC
>NC_062531.1:1329681-1332181 GCF_022655615.1 Tachysurus fulvidraco
TGTGTTGGTGTTTTGTTGTTGTGTGTTTGTGTGTTGAGTGTTTGTGTGTTGGTGTTTGTGTGTTGAGTGTTTGTGTGTTGAGTGTTTGTGTGTTGAGTGTTTGTGTGTTGAGTGTTTGTGTGTTGGTGTTTGTGTGTTGAGTGTTTGTGTGTTGGTGTTTGTGTGTTGGTGTTTGTGTGTTGAGTGTTTGTGTGTTGAGTGTTTGTGTGTTGAGTGTTTGTGTGTTGGTGTTTGTGTGTTGAGTGTTTGTGTGTTGGTGTTTGTACTGTAATGTAAACACTACATCAGATCCTCTGAGGACAGTCATGAGGTTAGACTAAGAAAGCAGTATAAGGGATTGAGATATGAGGATCTGGCAACCCTGTACAAAATCTTTTTCATGTCTCGACATCAAACAGCCGACACAGAGACTAATTTAGACCTTTTTTTTGTCCTAAATTTGGAAAAGTCCTCGTTAAATTCACCTTGACCCACTTCGTTTGTCCGAACGTCTCGTCCTCGATTAGAACAGTCTAATAATCAGATGGATTTCTATACTTCTTTTTTTTTTTTTGCTGCTGTAGGGGTTGAAATAATCCTGGTGTCTGTGTGAGCTGTAGCAGGTGGGCATGAAATTGAGTTTAACCTCCTGTGTGTGTGTGTGTGTGTGTGTGTGTGTGTGTGTGTGTGTGTGTGTGTGTGTGTGTGTGTGTGTGTTGAGTCTCTTGAGCTTTAGCGTAGCCTCAGGCTATACTGTAAAAGAACACACCATGTTGACATTGACAGCGATTGGTCAATGCTACATAAAGGGGCGGAGTCAATGGAAGTATGAAAATAAATACTAGAAAATATTGGCTGTAAATTAAAATAAGGCAAATTGTCTTTTTTTTAATGTTATACATAACTGAGGAAGGTTTTAGTTTCTTTCAACATTCATGGATAAATTTGTTATTTATTTAATTTAAATAATAAATTGAAATTTAATAATAATAATAATAATAATAATAATAATAATAATAATAATAATAAATGCTGTAGAGAACTGATGCATTAACACCATAATACTTCTGTATGAATCCTGACCTCTTAAAACATATTATTATTATTATTATTATTATTATTATTATTATTATTATTATTATTATTATTATTATTATTATACATGAAACGTACTTTATTATTTTTCCAAATAAGGTTTAAAAGGAATTTTGGGATGTAAGTGAAGTCTCAGCTCCCTGGAGAAGAGTGGAGGAGTTCAGAGATTTGATCTCCTGGCCTTCTGATCAATAACCACAGCGCCTTTACTGCCCTTTAATAACAGTATCTCTGTATAAACCACACACACACACACACACACACACACACACACACACACACACACACACACACACACACACTAAAAATAAATAAAATAAAACTCTAAAATGAAATAAAATAAATCTCATTTCAAGTCCAGAGAGCGTGAGGCGGAAGAGCGGTGTGATTTATTTATGACGGTTCACGGCAGCTTCCGTTTTATTATGTGATGAATTATTAAGGACGAGGGCGGAAGACGACAGGCAGCGGAAACTCGCCGCTCTGTCTTTCATCATTTTGGTTAAAAATGAAAATGAACTACAAACCATCTGGTTAAATGAAAAGAAGCAGTAAAGCGGTTTATGATCCGTTTAAAGACGTCCACACCGCGTGCTGCAGTGCACTCAGGTTAGATGTCTCTGTGTAAGAGAGCGCATTAGCTTCAGGATGTGTTTCAGGTCTGTTCGGCTGATGGAACGTTTCTGTTGCTGTTGCATCACCATTCCTCGGTGTCACGGAGCGACAGGGCGCTTATGTTCACCGGTCTATAAACCTGCAGGACTCCTGTTGGGTCTGATGTTTAATACGTTGAGTCACAATGCTGTAGTTCATCCTCTTCATTTGTTTCATCTTTGCTTTGATCATTAATCCAGGTAAAGAACTTCCAGGTTTCCATCAGCACCTCTTCACTGTATGGTAGAGTGAGAAAGTACAGTTACCTCACAGTTTCACCTGCTACTGGAGCATCATTACATCTAATAATAATAATAATAATAATAACAACAACAACAATAATAATAATAACAATAATGATAATAATAATAGTAATAATAATAATAATGACAATAATAATCATAATAATAATGATAACAATAATAATAACAATAATGATAATAACAACTATAATAATCATAATGATAATAATGATGATGATGATGATGATAATAATAATAATAACAACAACAACAATAATAATAATAATAATAATAATAACAGTAATAATAATAATAATAATGATAATGATGATAATAATAATAGTAATAATAATGATAATGATAAAATCCCTGCACAGTATTTTTAGTATTCAGTCTTCCTCAGAGCTAATTAGCACAACAACATTATTCTAAATGTAACAGAGTCCAAATAACACACACACAGATGGTACAGAATACACCCCGGAGAGGGTGAGAGGTGGGGGTGGTGATGTAAAGGCAGAGACAGAGAG
>NC_062531.1:1347186-1354686 GCF_022655615.1 Tachysurus fulvidraco
ACGATCCGTCCCTCACACCGCTATAGCACGATCCGTCCCTCACACGTCTATAGCACGATCCGTCCCTCACACGTCTATAGCACGATCCGTCCCTCACACCGCTATAGCACGATCCGTCCCTCACACGTCTATAGCACGATCCGTCCCTCACACGTGACCCCACGCTGACGGCTCGGCTCAAACCTCCAGGATCTTATCTACTGCTTGTTAGAGTAGATGTTAGAACATGAGCTCCTGCTAACTCACAGTGCAGACTGCACTATAGGAATCAGATTAATGAGAACACACACACACACACACTCACACACACACACACACACAGACCACTCACACACACAGTTGCAGGTGAACTGCACTGACAGTAGCATTAATAAACAGACAGACAGACAGACAGACAGACAGACAGACAGACAGACAGACAGACAGATAGATAGATAGATAGATAGATAGATAGATAGATAGATAGATAGATAGATAGATAGATAGATTGATAGACATACATACACACACACACATACACACACACACACACACACATATTTAAACAGACAGACAGCTCAGTTTAAAACCATTATGCAGTAAACGGTGTGTGTGCTTTCTTCAGTTAAGACACTAATTCTAAAGTAGTGGGGGCAAAACTGGGTCAGCACACACACACACACACACACACACACACACACACACACACACACACACAGAGTAATGCATTGCAGACAGGAAGTCTTAAAACAATTATAATATGGAGAAGAACTTCAGTCTGTGTTAGTGTCAGTGTGTGTGTGTGTGTGTGTGTGTGTGTGTGTGTGTGTGTGTGTGTGTGTGTGTGTGTGTGTGTGCAGCTCATTAAGTCTCTGTTGGACTCTGAAGTGCACTTGTCCATTATAGAGAATATTTTTGTATTTAAGGTTATTATTATAGTGAGTTTGAGGTCACAAAGTCAATAAAGTTTAGCAGACGATCTGTCTCACAATCTGGATCTGTCTGAGCCAATCACAGCAGTTTATCATCACTTGGTTGCACTTGCCCACGTGCTCATGTACTGTACCAACACTACTCGGCATGGGTCGGCTTTATCTTGAGATCAACTCCAGCATAGCAGATCTGGCATCTAAGGGCAGGTGCCCAACAACTTCAGAGAACGTTGCTAGCCCATTGGCAGATGTCAAAGCCTCCAGAAGACAAGACGGCTCACAGCTTTTATCCACCAGCTTTTGTGCATCCTGGATGGAGGACACACTCTGTAGGCAATTGTCCAGGTAGAAGCACTTATCCACCGAGAATCTCATCCTCTCCCTTTGGGGCTGATTTATAGTGGAAATCTGAAGGGATGCTGAAGAACCAGAGATTATGTGTACCTCTTGACGTGTAGTCCGCAAGGTTAGGCTCTCTGCTGGACCACGAATGCCCAGTTTGTTCACAGCAGGTGGTAGAAGGATAGACATTGTAGACAGGCCTCTCCAACTCGTAGGGGGAACTGTATCGTCAAAACTAGGGTAACCCTAACCCAACACTACTGTAGTCTCATGTGGGCGTGTACCAACACTACCGTAGTCTCATGTGGGCGTGTACCAACACTACTGTAGTCTCATGTGGGCGTGTACCAACACTACTGTAGTCTCATGTACCAACACTACTGTAGTCTCATGTGGGCGTGTACCAACACTACCGTAGTCTCATTTGGGTGTGTACCAACACTACTGTAGTCTCATGTGGGCGTGTACCAACACTACTGTAGTCTCATGTGGGCGTGTACCAACACTACTGTAGTCTCATGTGGGCGTGTACCAACACTACTGTAGTCTCATGTACCAACACTACTGTAGTCTCATGTGGGCGTGTACCAACACTACTGTAGTCTCATGTGGGCGTGTACCAACACTACTGTAGTCTCATGTGGGCGTGTACCAACACTACCGTAGTCTCATTTGGGTGTGTACCAACACTACTGTAGTCTCATGTGGGCGTGTACCAACACTACTGTAGTCTCATGTGGGCGTGTACCAACACTACTGTAGTCTCATGTGGGCGTGTACCAACACTACTGTAGTCTCATGTACCAACACTACTGTAGTCTCATGTGGGCGTGTACCAACACTACTGTAGTCTCATGTGGGCGTGTACCAACACTACTGTAGTCTCATGTGGGCGTGTACCAACACTACTGTAGTCTCATGTGGGCGTGTACCAACACTACTGTAGTCTCATGTGGGCGTGTACCAACACTAGGTGATGATATTATATTGACATCTTTATGAGTCAGACATGTTTTTAATGATGTCATCATTTCCCATCCTCTGACACACAATTCCAGACTTACTCTATATATCATTATTTAGCTTATTACACTCTCTTTCTTTCACACACAAACACACACACACACAAACAAACACAAACACACACACACACACACACACACACACACACACACACACACACACACACACACACATACTTGCTGAGCTGCAGTTACTCACTTATCTCAGAGTGCAGTAAAGGTGTAGGATTTATTTCAGAGTGACGTTTATTCCTTTACATAGATGAGATGTGCCGCTTCTGCTCACTCAGCAGTCTTTGTTTACTTGTTTGTTTGTGTGTTTATTTATTTACTACCTGTGTCATATTTTTGCTTATTTTGTTTATGTATGTATTTGCTTTAGCCTAAATAATTAATCTATTAAAATAATTTTCGTTAATTTATTTCATTAGATTTATTTTACTATTTTTTTTTTAAATAAATAAATAAATAAATTCTAACTTGTATTTGTTTTATTTCTTTTTTTCCAACAAGCATTATTTACACTATAGTGTACCGATGGCACGTGTTCTTCTGTGCTAAAGACTAATAACTAGCCTTGACTAGTTCTACTAGTACTTCTACTAGTCTCAGTGTTCAGTAGCAGTTTTTATTTCAGTTTTTACATCAATATGAGTAATAGGAGTCAAAATAAACTATATCAGAACCTGAATATCAGTGACACACACACACACACACACATATGCACACACACGCACACACACGCACACACACATGATTGAATGTTTGAGGAATTGAGGAGATAAAGAGGCAGAGGAGCGATGGGAGAGTGACAGGAGAGCGCTGTGTGAGCGACTCAGATGGGTAATGAGGCAGAAAATAAGACAGACGTTGATTCTGTCTCACTGTCACTGCTAAAAACTCATAACTGTCTCACTCTCAGGGTTTAGACAAATAATAACCTAATTACACAGAAACACACATCACAACGCCATGAGAGAGAGAGAGAGAGAGAGAGAGAGAGAGAGAGAGAGAGAACAATGGAAGACAAGCAAATAGAGACAAAGTAAGAGAGACAGGAAGAGAGAGTGGTACAGAAGCAGCAGGAAAGATATGGAGAGAGAGAGAGAGAGAGAGAGAGAGAGAGAGAGAGAGAGAGAGAGAGAGAGAGAGGTACAGAAGCAGCAGGAGAGATATGGAGAGAGAGAGAGAGAGAGAACAATGGAAGACAAAAACAAATAGAGACAATGAAAGAGACAGGAAGAGAGAGTGGTACAGAAGCAGCAGGAGAGAAAGAGAGAGAGAGCAATGGAAGACAAACACATAGAGACAAAGAAAGAGAGACAGGAAGAGAGAGTGGTACAGAGGCAGCAGGAGAGAGAGAGAGAGAGAGAGAGAGAGAGAGAGAGAGAGAGAGACTGCTTTTTATTTTATTGTTTTTTTAATATAATCAGCAGTTACATCTAGTTTCTAACCCTGATGTTAGAGTCTAGATTGAATGCTAACTAATTTATGTAGCATACAAATAGAACTTTAGCAGCTAATTAAATGTCCGCCTGCAACCCAGGAGCTAACTGCGCTAACACACTACACGCTAACCTTAACGCTAGCTAACCAAGATGCTAGCAGTTTAGCGGTGGATCTGTTTTAGATTTAAACATCTTTAAACTGACCTGTGTGTGTGTGTGTGTGTGTGTGTGTGTGTGTGTGTGTGTGTGTGTGTGTGTGTGTGTGTGTGTTGTTTCAGTGACAGACGACGACACGGTTAAGAGATACTATGCTAAATTTGAGGAGAAGTTCTTTCAAACATGCGAGAAGGAGCTGTCCAAGATCAACACCTTCTACTCAGGTAAACGTTCTTCGTTAACTCCATGACTGTGTGTGTGTGTGTGTGTGTGTGTGTGTGTGTGTGTGTGTGTGTGTGTGTGTGTGTGTGTGTGTAAACCTTCAGGTGTTTATTCACTGTCTAAAGTGCTAAATGGAATGTTAAATATCACTAGCGAGGCTAATTAAAGTGTGTGAGAATGTTGTCCCAATAAAAGCTTTCACTCTTTATTTTTTGTGTCAATTCCGAATCGGGTTCAAATCGATTCGTTTGATTTGTTTGCTATTTATTTGATTTGACTTTGTTTAATCAAATAAACCATAAAGCAAAGAATAAAATACACTCATAACTCTTTTGTTCATTAATTACGATGATGGAAAAGCAAACTGTTATGAACTGTGTGTTGAAATCCCGATACACAGAGAAGAGCGAGTGACTCTGAATCACTGACTCGGTAATTATAGAAATAATCGGCTTAAAATACGTCATGTTTAATATAGACTTTATTTCCTTCTGTGTGTTGATTCAATTTAGCAGCTAAACACTGCAAACCAAAACACTAATCATGTTGGAGTCACTTCCTGCAGTCGAGTCAATTCAGAGTCGATTAGGAGTTGATTCGAGTCAAGTTGCTTTTTCATTGTGCTGGTGTTCATTTGGGAAAAAGACTGAGAGCACAACAGGGGTGTTCCACAGTGAGGGGGACAGAGCACCAGGGTTCTGTTCTGTGTGTGTGTGTGTGTGTGTGTGTGTGTGTGTGTGTGTGTGTGTGTGTGTGTGTGTGTGTGTGTGTGCGCGCTTTGGTCAGCATTTTGCATCTCCCTAACAGAGTGTGTGACCTTCAGCATGCAGCTCACATTATTTATTTTTAACTCATGTTCATAATATTTACTGACGTTCAGGTTTAGTGTCGCATGTTTATGCAAGTAATAAATCATTTGTGTGTGTAACAGAGTGTGCGTGTGTGTGCGTGTGTGTGCGTGTGTGTGCGTGTGTGTGCGTGTGTGTGTGTGTGTATGGACGCAATGATTAGCTGGTGATGACACAAACCACTTCTGGGAAGTGTTGCATTGGCAGCAATGTGTCTAAACCTCAAACACACTCGTATTGTCCCAACAGAGTCATGCTGAACACACACACACACACACACACACACACACACACACACACACACTAAATCATTTTCTGACCCTGATGTGCCCCAGCTCCAGTCATCTTACTCTCTCTGATTATTAATAGTGTGGGTGTGTTGGAGTGTTTTGGAGTTTAACATACACAGACACACACACACACACACACACACACACACACACACACACACACACACACACACACACACACACACACAGTGTTAGCTGACTCAGAAACCCTCCTTGAGGAATGTATGTATATATGTGTGTGTGTGTGTGTGTGTGTGTGTGTGTGTGTGCGTGTGTGTGTGTGTGTGTATGTGCGTGTGTGAGGATAGGAGGTAGATTTTAAGGTCGATCTGTTCTTGGCCCTCGAGGGTGTGTTTAGTCTGGGGGTCTCACACACTTTCTGACACCCTGCCCGGTATTCGCACGTCTGCGCAACTCGATCTGCTGCTCCATTTCCTGTGAAACAGAGACGCCTGTTTACCCTCCACACACACACACACACACACACACACACACACACACACACACACACACACACACACACACACACACACACACATGAAAGCGTTCCAGTAAAGCCATATCTATATGAGGAGTTCAGTTCCACTACAGGAAGATTCTCATGAACAGCAGCAGCAGTGTGACACTATATCGCTCCAACATCATCAGAAATAAAACTCTTTATAAACCATTTATTGCTACAACACATTTTTATATCATCAGAGTGACTAGCTTACTTCTAGCTAGTTATTGTTACATACGGTGCTATGCATAAGTATTGGACCCCCTTTGATCCGTTCCACATTTTGTATTGGAACTGGATCGAACGCGAGGCCTGCAAAACTAATTACAAACAGATAAAAGATGGAGACACCGTTAACACGACGACTGGGGACATACAAGATCCACGTCTCCTGGGAGACCAAGGGAGAACATTTTGTCATGTTCACAAAGGTTCTCGGGTCTGATCAGGTTATAGCAAAACCCGACACTGAGAAGCCCTTATCTCCACAGTGAAGCATGGTGGAGGTAGCATCATGTCGTGTGAATGCTTTTCATGTGCAGGGAGGGAATGGAGGGCTGTAGGATGAAGCAGCAGTTCAGAACATCCAAAGACTGTATCTTTGTGGATAGAATGATGGCACAGCTGCATACAGTTCTAACAATGAACCGTGGTCAATTTCCTGTGTGTGTGTGTGCGTTGTAGAGAAGTTAGCAGAGGCTCAGCGACGTTTCTCCACGCTGCAGAACGAGCTGCAGACGTCTGTGGACGCTCAGCGGGAAAGCATCATGGGAAAGAGCAGGAAGACGGGTCTGGCTCTGAGCAACGAGGAGAGGAACAAACAAGGCAACATCAAAGACCTGAAACTGGCCTTCAGCGAGTTCTACCTCAGCCTCATCCTCCTGCAGAACTACCAGGTAAACCTGTCTGTTTCTCTATCTCTCTATTTTCCTGTAACTGCTACCTGTCTATCTCCGGATCATCTGTCTGTTGTCCTCCTGAAGAAATACCTCATCTGTACGTCTGTCAGTCTGCTTGTCTGAGGAAACATTGTCAGTTTTCCTCCTGTTCCTCTGCAGAACCTCAACTTCACCGGGTTCCGTAAGATCCTGAAGAAACACGATAAGATCCTGGAGACCCAGCGTGGAGCCGACTGGCGTGTCTCACACGTGGAGGTCGCGCCCTTTTACACATGCAAAAAGATCACACAGCTTATCTCTGAGACAGAGGTACTCAAACACACACACACACACACACACACACACACACACACACACACACACAAGACACGACCCAAACAACACAGTTAGAATGTGTTTATGATGCTGTAGTATTTTGGCATTGTAATGTTGTGATTTGAGACGCAGCCAATCACATGTTTGGGATAAATGATTAGTGGCTGTGTCCCAAATCATGTAAAGCTTGTACATAGCTAAACGTTTAGCAACTGCGCAGCCGTGGCAGCCGCTTCCTAAAAGTAGAAGTGCTGTGTGATTTGGGACACAGCCCATGACTGTGTGCATTTGTGTTTAACATGGATTTGAACAAACAGGCTGCGTCCCAAACCACACGGCACTGACTTAAAGAGATCATCATATATGTTATGTTTATACACACTGTGTTTAATATCGTCAGTAAAGCGGGGCGTTTGGGACACAGCCGCATTATAGACGGCTTTGTGTTGAGGGTTATACACCTTCATTACATTTAACAGTATGTTTATCATTTAATACTCAACACGATTTTTCACACACACACACACACACACACACTCACTTTT
>NC_062531.1:1359686-1377186 GCF_022655615.1 Tachysurus fulvidraco
TCACTACTGACCCAGAACCAGATCACTGCTGACCCAGAACCAGATCACTACTGACCCAGAACCAGATCACTGCTGACTCGACAGAACCAGATCACTACTGACCCGACAGACCCAGATCACTACTGACCCAGAACCAGATCACTACTGACCCAGAACCAGATCACTACTGACCCAGAACCAGATCACTACTGACCCAGAACCAGATCACTGCTGACCCAGAACCAGATCACTACTGACCCAGAACCAGATCACTGCTGACTCGACAGAACCAGATCACTACTGACCCGACAGACCCAGATCACTACTGACCCGACAGAACCAGATCACTACTGACCCAGAACCAGATCACTGCTGACTCGACAGAACCAGATCACTGCTGACTCGACAGAACCAGATCACTACTGACCCGACAGACCCAGATCACTACTGACCCGACAGAACCAGATCACTACTGACCCAGAACCAGATCACTGCTGACCCAGAACCAGATCACTACTGACCCAGAACCAGATCACTGCTGACTCGACAGAACCAGATCACTACTGACCCGACAGACCCAGATCACTACTGACCCGACAGACCCAGATCACTACTGACCTAGAACCAGATCACTACTGACCCGACAGACCCAGATCACTACTGACCTAGAACCAGATCACTGCTGACCCGACAGAACCAGATCAAATCCTTACTGACAGAACATTATTGACCCAAAATGTGTGTGTGTGTGTGTGTACAGATGATAAGAAATGCAACAATTACTCGTACGGGCTGCGTGCCATCATCCAGTGTCTGCCTGCCTGGTTCCGATTCGTCCAGTGTCTCCGCCGTTACCGTGACACCAAACGAGCTTTTCCTCACCTGGTGAATGCTGGGAAATATTCCACAACCTTCTTTGTGGTGGCGTTTGCTGCCCTGTACAGCACACACAAAGGTAAGTGTTTTATACAACTACACACCTGGGATACACAACTACACACTGGGATACACAACTACACACTGAGATACACAACTACACACCTGGGATACACAACTACACACTCTGAGATACACAACTACACACCTGGGATACACAACTACACACCTGGGATACACAACTACACACTGGGATACACAACTACACACTGGGATACACAACTACACACTGGGATACACAACTACACACCTGGGATACACAACTACACACCTGGGATACACAACTACACACACTGAGATACACAACTACACACTGAGATACACAACTACACACTGGGATACACAACTACACACTGGGATACACAACTACACACTGAGATACACAACTACACACTCTGAGATACACAACTACACACCTGGGATACACAACTACACACCTGAGTTACACAACTACACACCTGGGATACACAACTACACACTGGGATACACAACTACACACCTGGGATACACAACTACACACCTGGGATACACAACTACACACCTGGGATACACAACTACACACTCTGAGATACACAACTACACACCTGGGATACACAACTACACACTCTGAGATACACAACTACACACCTGGGATACACAACTACACACCTGGGTTTACACAACTACACACCTGGGATACACAACTACACACCTGAGATACAAAACTACACACTGAGATACAAAACTACACACCTGAGATACACAACTACACACCTGAGATACACAACTACACACTCTGAGATACACAACTACACACCTGGGATACACAACTACACACTGGGATACACAACTACACACACTGGGATACACAACTACACACCTGAGATACACAACTACACACCTGGGATACACAACTACACACTCTGAGATACACAACTACACACTCTGAGATACACAACTACACACTCTGAGATACACAACTACACACTGGGATACACAACTACACACTGGGATACACAACTACACACCTGGGATACACAACTACACACCTGGGATACACAACTACACACCTGGGATACACAACTACACACTGGGATACACAACTACACACTGGGATACACAACTACACACCTGGGATACACAACTACACACCTGGGATACACAACTACACACTGGGATACACAACTACACACTGGGATACACAACTACACACTCTGAGATACACAACTACACACTGGGATACACAACTACACACCTGGGATACACAACTACACACTGGGATACACAACTACACACACTGGGATACACAACTACACATGTACACACTATGTACATGAACTGAAGGAGGTCACTGAACTAAATCACTTCCTCAGCAGACATTCTGGTGTCACTTTACTATAGAGTCTCATGTAGGGGGCGGGGCCTAATGACTGAAGGCGGAGTTTTACATTAAAGCTGATTTAGATGAGAAAAAATTCACACTTAATAGCTAGATTTCAGTGGGACAGTGTTTGTGACGGACTGTCGCTCTCTCGCTCTCTCGCTCTCTCTCTCTCTCGCTTTTTCTCGCATGCTGTCTTTCCTTCTGTTTTTTTTTCTCACTTTCTCTTTATATATCTCTGTATCTCACTCTGTGCGTCTCTCTGTCTTTTTCTCTCTCTTTATGTATATCTGCTCTCTCTCTCTCTCTCTCTCTCTCTCTCTCTCTCAGAACTCTTGTATCTTCTCAGAAACAGAACCGCAGTCCGAATCGATCACGGTTTAAAACGCTCCACTAAGCCTCTTGATCCTTTTTATTATTTATATACGGAGCAGTTATTTATTTATTTCTCGTAAATGTCGCCCTTTCAGACGAAACGCTTCTGAGCCGCTCTTTAACGTCTCTCTTCTCGTCTCTCGCCGAGTTCTTTCCTGCGTCGATTAGATTTCAGTCCCGCTGTCGGAGGCTGCAGGGTGAACGTGTGAGACTTCCTGTTTGTTATTCACTCAGACGGAGGAAATTCGTTCGGGTCGAAGTGGAGCCGCCGCACAGAGCTGCTGAGTCACTGCTGCAGAGCGATTCACTCCGAGCAGGCTTTTGTTTCCTCTCTAACGTCTTTAGGATCCGTTAGTAACGTTCACCTTCTTGGGAAATAACACAGAGACATTAAACACTAACACTGTGGATTTAATCTTAACACACACACACACACACACATACACACACACGCACACACAGTCTGATATTAACCCAAAACCCCAAAGTAAACAAACACATTTACATCTAAAACCTTTTCTGTTATATTTCATCATAATCATCAGCAAATGGATGATTTTCATCGTTTATAAGCGTTTTATTCTTCTAACACCGCAAGCTATAAAAATAACAACACTTCCTACTTTTATCCTTTTACGGTTGCAGTTAATCTTCTATGAAACGAGCGAGTTGTAGTTCTAGCTTCAGTTCTAGCCGTTATAAACACTCGCTCCCTTCAGCAGCCTCGCTTTATTCTCTGCTCCAGTTAATATGACAAAAACCCACAGAGTGTTAGATGGTGTTACAGAGAAGTGGAAACTCTTGTGTCTGTAAACTATTCCAGCTTTACGTCTGACGCCGGAGACTCCTTCCACACATCTGTCATAAACGTCTCCTTACAGATCGACGATCACACGTGTCGCACACGTACCTTCTGACCGATCAGAGAGCAGGACTGGATACAGAAGTGTGTGGAGCTTGTTGTTCTTTATACTGACCATTTTGCACTAGAAAGTTGATTGAGTCACTCAGGTGTGTGTGTGTGTGTGTGTGTGTGTGTGTGTGTGTGTGTGTGTGTGTGTGTGTGTGTGTGTGTGGTGCAGTGTTCAAAAAAATGTTCCCTCTACAGATGTGAAGATAAAAGGAAGAAGCTGATGTGAGAGGCAGGGTGCAGTAGGTGAGAGAGAGAGAGAGAGAGAGAGAGAGAGAGAGAGAGCATAAAAGAGGATGGAGTGGTGTGGGTGGAGGAGGCGGGGCTGTAATTGCTCGCCCGCAGTGAGACAGACGAGTGTGTGACGCTTCAGGAATACGGATGAGGCTCCGACCGAGAGCGGATCCTTTATGTAAAGTCCTTTGTGATTGCCTTTTTCACGCCTTATTTGTTTTCCAGTCGTTTCACCGCCAGCTGTAATTTGTTCTTTGATGTGAAGCTCCCTTGAGATTTGATCAGAATGAAAATCTGCTTCTGTTATCGTCGTAAAAATCGCATTTAATCTCCTTGGAATCAGAGCTGGAGATTCTCACAGTTCTTCCTCTTTGTGTTTTCTGTGTGTTTAAGACAAGGCTCCAGCCGAACGACGGCGAAGTCGAGCTCATGACGCACACGTCCCTTTAAGTCCAGCTGTCATAAAGACAACAGATTATTCTGGTCCCTGTGTTTCTAAATGTAAAGGACGTACTTTTACAATCGGTTTTGCAGAACATTAATGAAAAAAGTTAGTTCCTTTGCTCACTGACTGTATGTCAGAGCAGCGATAAACACTCATCCGTTCAACAGTCACTCTGTTATTTCTCTAAACGTTAATATGATACGAAAAAAAGGAAATCTCTGTTTGTCATGTTACTGAGAATCTGTAAAGAAGTATAAATGAAGATGTGACATCTGTCTGTCTGTCTGTCTGTCTGTCTGTCTGTCTGTCTGTGGCTTGATGCAAAAACACACAAATAAATGAAGAGTGTGTCTTGTGTATTAACGTTTTTATATTTAATTTATTAACTAAAACTTAGTTGTGCACGAAGGTCATTCGTTAATGATGAACTGTCGCCACCTGGTGGACGCTGTGAGAACAACATGCGCCTGTAATGGCGCTTGATCTATATGATGATGGGGAAGGATAGATGAGTGTACAGATGGAGTGACCTTCTCACGCTCTCTCTCACTCTCTCTCTCTCTGTGTCCCACTCTCTCTCAGATCAGGATGATGCAGATTCCGAGGCATTCCTTTACCTGCTAATCGTCTTCTCCACCATCAGTTCTCTCTACACACTGATCTGGGATCTGAAGATGGACTGGGGTTTGTTTGACCGCAACGCCGGTGAGAACACCTTCCTCCGGGAGGAGATCGTTTACCCACAGAAGGTAACACACACACACACACACACACACACACACACACACACACCTAACAGCCCTTTAACCCATGGGTGTCTTAATTTGACCAGATAATTATACATCTGATCATTTTTCATCATGATACAAAGATGAAAGTGATGACATCACTTCCTGTTCCCTGTAGGCGTATTATTACTGCGCCATTGTGGAGGACGTGATCCTGCGTTTTTCCTGGACTCTTCAGATCGCTCTGACCAACTTCACACACGTCTCCTCTGCTGATATTGTGGCCACCGCTCTCGCCCCACTGGAGGTGTTCAGGTATTCACACACACACACACACACACACACACAGTGCAGAACACCTGCTCCATATTGTTATCTGTGTGTTGTAGGCGTTTTGTGTGGAACTTTTTCCGTCTGGAGAACGAGCACCTGAATAACTGCGGTGAGTTCCGGGCGGTGAGAGACATCTCCGTGGCTCCACTGAACGCCGACGATCAGACGCTGCTGGAGCAGATGATGGACCACGAGGATGGAGTCAAACACCGGCAGGGGAAGAAGACCTGGAGGCGGAGCTACAGCCTCACACTGCGCCGCCCACTGCTGCACTCCCAGTACGTCCCCATCGACCCTCAGAACCCTGGGGTTACATTGTAGTCAACACTCTAGGCTTAGAACTGAACCACCACCGCAGTGCACTAAAGCAGAGAGGAGCAGAAGAACAGAAGTAGTGATAGCGGGCAGAGCTTCTATCGATAACAATCCTTAGTGATTGTTGCTATGGTAACAATGTCACATTAGGGTATTAGGTCACCCATACCCGATGGCATCGGTGTGCAAACAGGATGTTGTGATTATCTGTTAATATTACATTGTGTGTGTCTGTGTGTGTCTGTGTGTGTGTGTGTGTGTCTGTGTGTGTCTGTGTGTGTGTGTGTGTCACAGGTCCAAGAAGGACACCAAGGTGCTGATCGACGACACCGACGACGAAGCCTTCAGCTGAACAACACAAAGACGTTCCACCACTGAAGACACACACACAGACAAACACACACACACACACACACACAGGGTACTGTTATTTTTAATTTGTTGTTAGTTTTTATATTAGTTTAGTTTTTTTAAGAATTTATTAATGACATTGTTTACAAAAGTAATAATAATAAGCATTACAAATCTACAGGAAGTGACATTACAGTGAAGAACTGAAATGCAACAATAACACACACACTGTGTGAACTTCAGCACACACACACACACACACACACACACACACACACTTTAATACTGACAGCGTGTTTTTTCTATTTGTGCATTTTGTAATTTCTTCTTCACAGAGCACTTGCAGGGAAAGTGCACATGGGCACCATGTTCACCACGCAGGGCCGCCTCACTTCTTCTTCTTTTCATTTCTTTTTTTAACTTTATTTATTGTTCACGTTCTTAAGAGCCAGACTGACCTACTGACGCTTTTTAAGAAGTCAGATTTCCATCAAAACCTAGCAAGTGACGTAGGAAAGGTTTCGTCCCGAACCGCTCACTGTCCTGCCGAGCCTAGCATGAGTAGTCGCTCCTCCTCCTGACATAAATTACACCGGGATTAAAACTAATAATAATCAGCCATAACATGAAAGCACAGCCGTCGAGTGAAGCAGGTGGTGGCGGCACCATCGGGCTTGTAATAATGCACTTATACTGTAGCGCACACCTCGGAACTACACCTTTGGATCCGGTGTTAAAACCCTTTACTGAAATTAGTCGACATAACTGTTTTGTTAGGTTTTTACATTTGAGGGCAGAGTCTTAGTGATGATGTCATTCTTTATGATGTGAGCTAGAAAGTCTGCTCTGTACCAGTCTTTTATCTGGTGTGATGTAGGGTGGGTGTAGGAGGAACCTTCGTTACCAACATGTGGCGTATAAAGGCGGAGCCTTCCGTATGAGCAATTTAATGAGGTGGGTCTTTGTGGGAGGAGTCTCAGTTTTAGCTGGTCAGGGTTGTAGGGTGGAGCTTTTCAGATGTTGACATGGAGCCCAGTGCTTTGAAGGTGGAGCCTTTACAAATGGGTGGAGACTCTACTTTAGACGACCAACGTTTACACCAGCGCTGTACAAACTGCTAGTGTTCAGTGTTTTGTGCGGTTTGGGACGAAGCCACTAATTACCTTTAGTGTACGTGTTAGAATTAAGTTTATTATTCATTTGTATTATTTTCAACAACAATGAGGATAAAAAAAAAAGCAACAAAATGTAATGTTGTTATAATGTTAGAATAAGTTGTCATTTATTCTTCAACACACACACACACACACACACACTTACAGAAGAACGACAATGAGGTCTGGATGGGGTGTGAGTGTGATCATGCTGCTTCTCACACACATACACACACACACACACACACAAGCAAAAACACATACTCATGTTGGGAGGGGTGTGTGTTTCATCCCTAACCACAAGTTATTCAGCTGTCTGACTGTTAGCACCCGCGCTAATGTTGTCATGGTTATTGTTAAAATCTGTTAAATCTCGGGTTTAGCAGTTTGCGAGCACAATCTCTCTCTCTCTCTCTCTCTCTCTCTCTCTCTCTCTCTCTCTCTCTCTCTCCATCATTCCTTTTCCCTATATGTCACTATTTTTGCTTCTCATCATTGACGTGTCACTCACGAAAGAGTTGATTCACATCGTTCACTTACAAAGAGTCGACTCATGTGAGTCTTTAATTTTTAATCGTTTTTGTAAATCTAAGCCATTCTCTTATTCTTGGAAATTAAATTTAGTTAATCTCATAATGACTTATTTTATTTTTTATTATTTACAAAAAAAAACTTCTTATCGCTCAGAATATCAGAAACATCAAAATATCAAAAACTTCATTGAGCCATTTGGGAGTCAAAAGAGTCGACTCTTCTTGGTGAGCCGTGCCAAATGAATCGATTCGTGGCTAGAGTGAATCATACTGGTTGACTTGTTCTGTAACTTTGTGTTTCACTTACACACATATACACACGTATGTAACGTCGGTCTCGAAGGTGAACAGTCAGTGTGTGAAAAAAAAGGCATTATGGGAAAAAAAAAGCAGATGTTTATGGACATTTTAGAAGAATGTGTGCTATTTTTCTTCACAAGTCTAAAAGAATTAATCTTTTTTTACAGAGTCATAAATGATCCGCTGACACCAACCACCAAAGAGCTTCTCTGCTATCACACACATACACACACACACACACACACACACACACACACACCTGCTAATTCTGTCGTTGCTGTGCCAGTGCTTGTCTCAACTGCATGCTTCGATGTTTCCCATGTAAATAGACGTAACTTATTTTCTATAGGAATGATGGGTAATTTATTGTCTCGTTATTTATGGATAGAACAGTATTACGATTAGCGACGCGACTCTCGAGTCTCGCGCGTGACGCCTTTGTGACTGTGGAAATGTTGACTCCTTCCATTCCACGTGCCATTTCATTACTTAGGTCTTTGTTTTTCTGAAAGATTCCTGGGTCGACAAAGAAAATAATGAAATTTGATTTAATAATTTACGATTAGTTAACATTAGCTTCTATAATATTAGCCAGCTAGCAAAGAAGACGCTTGTTAGATAACTCATGCGTTTGTGTGTTTGATGTTGTTCACTGATTCAGTCATTAAAATGACAAAGAAAATAGAGTCATTAAATAGAGCCAACAAAAGAAATATGGCTGCTGGCGATAAACTAGATAAAGATCCAATCTAACTAGCAGAGACGACGACAAAGCCGAACAACCTCAGAAATGAAACGCAACCTTGACAAAAGTCGACATTTTCTCAAATACTGAACACAATCCATTACTTTTCCAAAAGTATCACGATTGCGCAATATCACAGTTAGCCAGATTTCTCCTGGTTAATTAGCGAGTCCTTGTTTCAACTACGCAAAGTTTAGCATTTTAAGGACGTCGTCTAGCTACTCGCTAACTCTAGCTACGGCTAAAGGAGTGAAATGATGTTTTGTGTTTTATTAATTTGCTAAAATACAGTATTGAGAAATGCGAATGTAAATATCGTCTTCATGGGTCCGTGTTTCGGTCACATGGTAAAGGAAGGTGTGATGAATATCCGTGAGCGTCGAGCGTCCGCTCGCTCTGCCGTGTGAACCTCTGAAACGTGAGGGTCGTTTTTTTGTACATTACATTTTTATACATCTACAAGCTCTGACATCGTGTGTGTTCTCACGGGGGGAGGGGCATCAGTCTGTGTCGGGTTCTGTGCACGCTAAACCTACGATGTTACGTGCTTGTTGATATTTCTGCATCTTTTCTATCTCGATGTTGTGTCTGTTTCTTACTTTCCAGACTGTGACGATGTTTGTTAGTTAATCGATGGATAATATTAATGATAGGTAGATAAATAAAGCGTTGTGTGTTCGACGGAGAAGAAAAACGCGTCCCGCGGAGTTGTGTGTAAACGTGGAGTGAACTATGATACTTGTAAGCGATGCTCTTGTTTCTATTTCTGTACAACACTTTGGTGATGATGTCATAACTTGGTTTTATAAACCACGCCTATTTTTAAAACCTGCATCAGTCTCTGAGTTTTTTATTTCAGCACACAGATCACAGGACTTTCACTTAACTGCACTAATTCACTTACCCCCTACACCCTACTCACTACATAACCCTACACCCTACTCACTACATAACCCTACACCCTACTCACTACCTAACCCTACACCTTACTCACTATTTACCCCTACACCCTACTCACTACATAACCCTACACCCTACTCACTACCTAACCCTACACCTTACTCACTATTTACCCCTACACCCTACTCACTACTTAACCCTACACCCTACTCACTACCTAACCCTACACCCTACTCACTACTTAACATTTCTCACAATTTACCCCTACACCCTACTCACTACTTAACCCTATACCCTACTCACTACCTAACCTTACACCCTACTCACTATTTACCCCTATAACCTACTCGCTACTTAACATTACTCACTATTTACCCCTACACCCTACTCACTACTTAACCCTATACCCTACTCATTACTTAACTCTATACCCTACTCACTACCCAACCCTACACCCTACTCACTATTTACCCCTACACCCTACTCACTACTTAACATTACTCACTACTTAACCGTACACCCTACTCACTACTTAACCCTATAACCTACTCACTACTTAGCCCTATACCCTACTCACTACTTAACCCTACACCCTACTCACTACTTAACCCTATACCCTACTCACTACTTAACCCTACACCCTACTCACTACTTAACCCTATACCCTACTCACTACTTAACCCTATACCCTACTCACTACTTAAACCTACACAAGTCTGAGGTGCCTTCTAATGATGTTCCCTAAGGGAAACATGTATATCGAGAAAAGCAGAGGTCCTAGAACTGATCCTTGAGGGACCCCATAATTGACTGGCAATAAACTGGAGGATTGACCATTTAATTTTACAGAATGGTATGGATCAGACAAGCTTTCTAGGAGAATGTTGTGGTCTATAGTGTCGAATGCAGCACTAAGGTCAAGTAGAACTAATAGTGACATGCAGTCTTGGTCCGAAGCTAAGAACAAGTCGTTTGTAACTTTTAACAAATGCTGTTTCTGTACTATGATGGGACTCTCAATACTCTCACTACACCCTACTCACTACTTAGCCCATACACCCTACTTACACCCTACTCACTACTTGCCCCCTACACCCTACTTACTACCTACCCCCTATTACCTACTCACTACTTACCCCCTACACCCTACTCACTACTTGCTTCCTCCACCATACTCACTAATTACCCCCTATTACCTACTCACTACTTACCCCTACACCCTACTCACTACTTGCTTCCTCCACCCTACTTACTACTTACCCCCTATTCCCTACTCACTACTTACCCCTACACCCTACTCACTACTTGCTTCCTCCACCCTACTCACTACTTGCTTCCTCTACCCTACTCACTACTTACCCCCTACTCACTACTTACCCCTACACCCTACTCACTACTTGCTTCCTACATCCTACTCACTACTTACACCTACACCCTACTCACTACTTACTCCTACACCCTACTCACTACTTACCCCTACTCACTACTTACTCCTACACCCTACTCACTACTTGCTTCCTATTCCCTACTCACTACTTACCCCTACACCCTACTCACTACTTACCACCTACACCCTACTCACTACTTGCTTCTCAGTCCCAATACCCTACACGCTTCCTACATCCACTCACTGCCTACTTACTGCCTATTACCTATACCCTACTAGCTCCTTACACCCTACTCACTTCCTACACCCTACTCACCTCTCATTTTCTGACTGATGGTCTAACACTAGCTGATTAATACCCTACCCCCTCACTTTTTTATATACGCCTGACTCACTCACGCTCCCTCTTATCCAGAGCGACTTATAGAAGAATTCGGAAGTCTGAATTCATCCATACTGCTTCACTGGGACACAGTAACAATACCATCAGCTCTTTTCTTCTCTTGCTTTCTTCCTGTCCTGATAACTTCATCACTCCATTGCTTCCTCACTAGATTTCAGCCTTTCCTCCTCTTACTTCACTCCCTACTTCCTCTGTTCTTTTTCCTGCTTCCTCGTTTACTACCTTATATCTCCATGCACACTCCTTTCCTTTTTTTTTTTTACCTCCCTCACTGTCACACATTTACTCGCCTTTCTGTCTTCTTTCGTGTTCCATTATCTATCTTTATGATTCAGTATCTTCTTTTATTCACTACTAGTTCCTTAATCGCTTTCACACTTCCTCTCTCACTTCCCTCACTTTACTTCTTACTTTTTCAGAAAACCAAATCACAGATCTTTGGATTTTAACCTGTTCTAAATAAATAGTTACGAGTGATGCCTTGGCCTTTAGGTGTGTGAACACAGAAACGTAAATTAGTTGGGTGCAAAAGTTTGTCCCCCCCATTATTTACACACTCTTGTTTTTACAATCTATCCACAGGGGTTGCAAACCAGTGACTTCTGTGTCGGTCTCAAGAGTGAAGATGACAGAAAGCATACGGTGAGTTGTACACAGGGTTAGACATGAGGGAAGGTGAGGAGGACTTGTACAGATTAGAGATGGAAAGGTGCTGACAGGTGAGGACAGTGTGCAGAGAAGATGGAAGGAGTATTTTGAAGAGCTGATTTGTGAGGAAAATGACAGGGAAAGACTGGAGGAAGAGGCGAATAGGATGAAGTGAGGAAGGATCTGAGGAGAATCAAGAGTGGAAAGGCTGTTGGTACAGACGACACCTTAGGAGGGGTCAATGAGAGACAGCAGTGCAGTTTGTATCTAGATTGTTCAGCAGGATTTTAGAGAGAGAGAAGATACCTGATGAATGGAGGAGAAGTGTTCTATAGCTGATCATTAAGAACAAGGGATCTGTAGCAACTACAGAGGTATAAAGTCACACAATGAAGCTGTGGGAAAGAGTAGTGGATGCTAGGGATAAGAAAGGAAGTGGATATTTGTGAGCAGCAGTATGGCTTCATGCCCAGAAAAAGCACAACTGATGCAGTTTTTGCACTGAGAATGTTAATGGAGAAGTACAGAGATGGTCAGAAGGAGTCGCACTGCGTCCTCGTGGATTCAGAGAAAGCGTATGACCGGGTGACGATGAGAAGAGCTACGGTACTGTATGAGGATGTCAGGAGTAGCAGAGAAGTACATCAGAGGAGTTTAGGATGTGTATGAGAGGAGTATGAGAGAAGTGAGATGTGCTGATGGTCAGACAGAGGAGTTCAGGGTGGAGGTGGGGATACATCAAGGATCGGCTTTGAGTCCTTTCTTGTTTGCTGTGGTGATGGACAGGTTTTTTTAATCATTGCAGTAAATATTAAATAAAAATAAATAAATCTTAGAGGTGTAAAAAAGATGAGGGTCATTAAGAATGATGGGAAAATGTTTTATTGAGAGGATCCAGAGATTTTACACAAGTAATAAATATTCAATTCAATTCAAATTTATTTGTATAGCGCTTTTTACAATGGACATTGTCCCAAAGCAGCTTTACAGAACATAAACATAGAACAGAAGATAAATATAAAGAATAATATAAAGATTAATATAATACAAAATTCTAGATTAATATTAGATATATTTAAATGTGTATGTATTTATCCCCAATGAACAAGTCTGAGGTGATTCAGGTGACTGTGGGGAGGAAAAACTCCCTTAGATGGTAAAGGAAGGAACCTTGAGAGGAACCAGACTCAAAGGGGAACCTCATCCTCATCTGGGTGACACTGGGGGTGTGATTATATATATACAGTCTGATAAATGTTGTGTTGATGAGGAGGTTGTTGTCCTTAAAGACCACATGGAGTTCACATCTCCTCTTTAGTATCGCAGAGTCTAACTGGAGCTGGTAGATCTGTAGATGCCTCAGGATTCTCAGAGTCGGCCTCGTCTCAGTGGAGGTCCAAAATCTTCATCGCACGGAAGACGATCAGAGCTGGTACAATTTCTGGATGCCTCGGGATGGGTAGAAAGAGAGAAGCAGTGGATAGGAATTAATGTAGCTACTGTTCATAATATTAACAAGTCTAATGCAAGTTAGAGCACAGTATTATGGGACGTATTATGTGTACGCCTGACTAAAGAGGTGAGTTTTTAATCTACATTTAAACAGGGAAAGTGTGTCTGAGCCCCGAACACTATCAGGAAGACTGTTATAAAGTTTGGGAATAAATAAGAAAACGCTCTACCACCTTTAGTAGACTTAGATATTCTGGGAACTAGCAGAAGTCCTGAGTTTTGTGATCTCAGAGAGCGTGAAGGATTGTACAACCCTTGGACCCTTGTACAACCGGACACATTAAACGCCTTGTTATTATAAATAATTAAACATGCCTGTTGTATTTTATACTTTATTAAGCTGTGATTAAAGTATTACATCATATTTGTTTTTATACATCAATAATATAGAAATCCTTCTAAATGTTTATGCATTAAATCATTTGTAAACTTGTCAGTCACGTTATTATAAAGATAAATCTGAGTAAAGTAAACATTTATTTTAAATGCTGGGAAATTTTAGTTGTATTTTTATATAGCTTTTATATAGCTAACATTTTTGTGTGCAGTTTTACATCAATCTTTTTTTTTAAATAAGCACAAACACAAAGACAAAAACAAAAAAATAAACACAATAAACACAAAAATAAACATAAATAAACACAAAAACAAACACAAAAACAAACAAAATCCATTCAGAGATTCAGAATCTCAGACACTGTAAGTTTGGGCTTTGCACGCATGCGCGTTTGGGCCTCCCACGTCCCATCGATCTCCGCCCCATTCGTGCGTGCACATGCGCAGTCCGAGCCCCTCTCTCCCTCCCCGTCACCCGCGCGCTCAGCTGCGGCCAGATTTAAAGAGACAGACGCAGATTATTTGTTAGTTTTAAATCATCATAATAATCATCCGGAAATAATAATAATAGAGATTTCTGAGGCGGAAACGGTCCGGTGTTGTCGGTGTGTTTGTGTGCGCTAAACGGCGGGTTTGTAAACACAATGCTCGGTTAGTTGGTGTAGTTTTGGAGGTCCGACATTTGTCTTTCTTTCCCTGTTTATTTTTCCTCTCAGCAGCGACTGAAGCAGCAGCAGCAGCTAAAACAAGGCGCCCGGGCGAAACGACCCCGGTCGTGTTGGTGACTTTCCCGGATCTGTTGTACACAGTTACACACACAATAATCCGGTTTGTGTGGCTGCTGCTGCTGCTGCTGCTGCTCTGAGCACAATGGCGAAAATTCAGGCTCCCAGCAGCACGAAGCACATCAACCAGATCCAGGACAAAGCGTTCAGTGCTCACAAACACCAGCAACACTTTCAGAAACTGAAGGTAAGACGCAGTGAAAACACACTTTTCTTTTCCTCACTGCACCATTGTTGTGCTGCTGAAGCCTGAACACCAGCTCCTGGCTTTAGCTTTAGCGTTAGCTTCACCCCTCAGACGTGAACCGTCCGCAGGCTGAAACTTTACTGTTCGTTTGATTTATTTCACTAAAACCTCTCTAAATGTTCGGCCCGTGTGAGTGTGTGTGTGTGTGTGTGTGTGTGAGAGAGAGAGAGAGATAAGGACAGTTGTAGCTGGTGATCATGATGGTGATCATGTGCTGCAGGAGCAGTTTAGCTTCTCTTGCTTCAGCTAACTCACTTTTCTTTCTGTCTTTCATTTGTGTCACACGACAAAAATACCCGCACTGATCTTTTGTTCACTCTTTGTTCACGCACCACTTTTAGCTCTTCGTCATCACACTCATCTCACCGTGATCGGTTTTAGCTGTTCGTCTGGGTTTTTATTAACATCACCAGGAGTAACGGGAAACCTATAAAACCTATAGAGCTTAGCTGTTCTTCGGGGCAGTTAGCTGTCCGTTTGGGCTCTTTGGGGCGGTTAGCTGTCCGTTTGGGCTCTTTGGGGGCAGATAGCTGTCCGTTTGGGCTCTTTGGGGCAGATAGCTGTCCGTTTGGGCTCTTTGGGGGCAGATAGCTGTCCGTTTGGGCTCTTTGGGGGCAGATAGCTGTCCGTTTGGGCTCTTTGGGGGCAGATAGCTGTCCGTTTGGGCTCTTAGGGGGCAGATAGCTGTCCGTTTGGGCTCTTTGGGGGCAGATAGCTGTCTGTTTGGGCTCTTTGGGGGCAGATAGCGGTCCGTTTGGGCTCTTTGGGGGCAGATAGCTGTCCGTTTGGGCTCTTAGGGGGCAGATAGCTGTCCGTTTGGGCTCTTAGGGGGCAGATAGCTGTCCGTTTGGGCTCTTCGGGGCGGTTAGCTGTCCGTTTGGGCTCTTCGGGGCGGTTAGCTGTCCGATTGGGCTCTTCGGGGCGGTTAGCTGTCCGATTGGGCTCTTCGGGGCGGTTAGCTGTCCGTTTGGGCTCGTTGGGGCAGGTTAGCTGCCCGTTTGGGCTCGTCGGGGCAGGTTAGCTGCCCGTTTGGGCTCGTCGGGGCAGGTTAGCTGCCCGTTTGGGCCCGTCGGGGCAGGTTAGCTGCCCGTTTGGGCCCGTCGGGGCAGGTTAGCTGCCCGTTTGGGCCCGTCGGGGCGGTTAGCTGTCCGTTTGGGCCCGTCGGGGCGGGTTAGCTGCCCGTTTGGGCCCGTCGGGGCGGGTTAGCTGCCCGTTTGGGCCCGTCGGGGCGGTTTAGCTGTTCATCTTGCAGTGGTTTGTTTCAGTGTTCTTAACAGTCAGGGCACTTTCACCTTTTTTGTTTGGTCCTTGAGAAAACCCTTGAACTGTTTGTGTGGTTTCTACCAACACTGTGTGAGCTGTTCACTGTAGCGTTCATTGTTTTCACTGTTCACTCATTTTTCATGATGTCCTCAATGGTTTTAACTGTTCATCTCATGAGTTGTCCATTTGTGCTTTTATAAATAAGAAAAGAGCTGTTTCAGCTGTTCTTCAGGACACATGACCCCGCATGCTGTTCAGTTTAGGTTTAATAACACACTAAGCTGTTATAGGTGTGTGTGTGTGTGTGTGTGTGTGTGTGTGTGTGTGTGTGTGTGTGTGTGTGTGTGTAAGAAGAGTGTTCACTTGGGCCTTAAACATTTAACTGTTCTCTTGAAGTTTGAAACACTTTGCTGATTTGGCTGTTCTTTCTTTGGAGCCACTCAGTGTTCAGCTACATGCATTTAAAGAAACTCTCTGTCTGATTAACACTGTTATCAAGCTGTTCACTGCACTGCAAGAGTTAGAGCTGTTAGCTGTTCACTGCACTGTAAGAGTTCGAGCTGTTAGCTGTTCACTGCACTGCAAGAGTTCGAGCTGTTAGCTGTTCACTGCACTGCAAGAGTTCGAGCTGTTAGCTGTTCACTGCACTGCAAGAGTTAGAGCTGTTAGCTGTTCACTGCACTGCAAGAGTTAGAGCTGTTAGCTGTTCACTGCACTGCAAGAGTTAGAGCTGTTAGCTGTTCACTGCACTGCAAGAGTTAGAGCTGTTAGCTGTTCACTGCACTGCAAGAGTTAGAGCTGTTAGCTGTTCACTGCACTGCAAGAGTTAGAGCTGTTAGCTGTTCACTGCACTGCAAGAGTTAGAGCTGTTAGCTGTTCACTGCACTGCAAGAGTTAGAGCTGTTCACTGCACTGTAAGAGTTCGAGCTGTTAGCTGTTCACTGCACTGTAAGAGTTCGAGCTGTTAGCTGTTCACTGCACTGTAAGAGTTCGAGCCGTTAGCTGTTCACTGCACTGTAAGAGTTCGAGCTGTTAGCTGTTCACTGCACTGTAAGAGTTCGAGCTGTTAGCTGTTCACTGCACTGTAAGAGTTCAAGCTGTTAGCTGTTCACTTGGACCATAAAAAACATTTTCTTATAACTAAAGTGAAGAAAACACATTTAGCTGTTCGCTCTCGCTCTTATGACACACCCTACAGTTTTAGCTGTTGGTTTGGTGTTTACCACCAAATGACCGGCCCAGAACAGTCAGAACCGCTCATGATGTGTTCATAGCAAACATGAACAGCTTGTAGAGTTATTACAATAAAAAGAACAGCCAA
>NC_062531.1:1382186-1384686 GCF_022655615.1 Tachysurus fulvidraco
GAGACTCTGAACTGGGACACTTCAGGAACTGGACAGTTAACTTTGGAACATTTCTCAGTTTACTCTAAATGTTACCTGAAAATAACGAGAAGACCGGGACGAAAGAAAGAAAGAAGGATGTACGGAAGACAAAGAGATGGTGAAGTGAAGGAAAGAATAAAAGAAAGGAAAGCTGAATAAATAAATAAGTGATGTAGAGAATGGAGGAAAAAGCAATAAAGTGACCGACTGATAGATGATGATTTACAATAAAGAGAATGAGATGGAGGGATAAGGGTGATGGAGGGATAAGAGCAGGACAGATAAAGGAAGAGAAATGATTAGCGATAAAAGCGATGGAAGGATGAAGTGATACCTGGAAATGAATGAAAGAAGTCTAGTGAAAGAAAGCTGAAGGTATTTTCTGTCCTAGCTGGATGTGGTTCTGGAGACCAACCTGGCCACCATCAGGGTTCTGGAGAGCGTGCAGAAGAAGCTGACTCGCCTCTCGCCCGAGGACCAGGACCGCTTCAGATTAGATGACTGTCTGGGTGGGACCTCGGAGGTGATCCAGCGACGTGCCGTGTACCGGATTTATGGAGATAAAGCTCCTGAGATCATCGAGGGGCTGAAAAGAAACCCGGCAACTGCAGTACCTGTAGTACTGAAGAGGTATCCGTCTGTCTGTCTTCTACATGTCTGTCCGACTGATACTGTGGAGATCTGCTAACGTATATGTGTGTGTGTGTGTGTGTGTGTGTGTGTGTGTGTGTGTGTGTGTTTCAGGTTGAAAGCGAAGGAGGAGGAGTGGAGAGAAGCTCAGCAGGGCTTTAATAAGATCTGGAGGGAACAATATGAGAAAGCGTACCTCAAATCTCTGGACCACCAGGGGGTCAACTTCAAACAGAATGACATGAAGGCCCTGAGGTCCAAAAGCCTGCTCAACGAGATCGAGAGCATCTACGACGAGGTACTAACACACGCACCTTTTACCACATGACGTTTGTACAATCATAACGCATCGTAGCACTCGTCATAAAGCTTTATAACTCTCATGGCATAAGGAAGCGTGTGTGTGTGTGTGTGTGTGTGTGTGTAGCGTCAGGAGCAGAGTACGGAGGAAGGCGGAGTCAGTCAGCAGAGTCGTGAAGGGGGTGGAGCCTCTAGTGAACCTCACCTGATCTTCTCCTACGAGGATAAGCAGATCCTGGAGGACGCGGCGTCACTCATCATCTATCACGTGAAGCGGCAGCCCGCCATCCACAAGGAGGACAAAGACCAGATCAAGCGTATCGTCCACCACTTCATTCCTGACCTGTTCTTCTCCCGGCGCGGTGAGCTCAGCGACACGGAGGAGTGGACGGATGAGGAGGTGGAGACAGAGGACGGGGGCGGGGCTGTGACCGCGATGACGCCGGAGACTCAGACGCCGGTGATGGCAGAGCGAGGAGGAGTGAACGTAGGAGCAGGAACTACAGCGAGTCAGCAGCAGGTGAACGGTGAGTCGAGGCAGAGGCGGTGCGCGTCCCCGCATGGAGCAGAGCAACAGGAGCAGCTGGACCAACAGAAGGACCAGGACGGCATCTACAACCTGTTCTTCGTTAACAATAACTGGTACTTCTTCTTGCGGCTGCACCAGACTCTGTGTTTGCGGCTGCTGAAGGTGTACCGACAGGCCGAGAGGCAGCTGCTGGAGCACCGAGCTGAACAGAGTGCAGAGCGCCTCCTAATGGCCGAGGGACGGCGAGACAAGGCCACTGATCTCGCCATGGAGCTGCGACTTAAACAACCCAGTAAGAAAGACGCACACGTATTCACAGACGGACTCCTCCACAACTATCTATATTTACGTGTGTGTGTGTGTGTGTGTGTGTGTGTGTGTGTGTGTGTGTGTGTGTGTGTAGGTGAGGTGGAGCTAGAGGAGTATTACCCCGCATTTTTGGACATGGTGCGCAGTCTGTTGGACGGGAATCTGGAGTCGACGCAGTACGAGGACACGCTGCGTGAGATGTTCACCATTCACGCCTACATCGGCTTCACCGTCGATAAACTGGTCCAGAACATCGTCAGACAGGTGAGAGAGAACTACAGGAAGTGATGGAGGTACACAGGGCGAGAGAGCGAGTCAGAGCGAGTCAGAGCCAGCCAGAGCGAGTCAGAGCCAGCCAGAGCGAGTCAGAGCCAGCCAGAGCGAGTCAGAGCCAGCCAGAGCCAGCCAGAGCGAGTCAGAGCCAGCCAGATACAGCCAGAGCGAGTCAGAGCCAGCCAGATACAGCCAGAGCGAGAGCCAGCCAGATACAGCCAGAGCGAGCGAGACACAGAGCGAGCGAGACACAGAGCGAGCGAGACACAGAGCGAGCGAGACACAGAGCGAGCGAGACACAGAGCGAGCGAGACACAGAGCGAGCGAGACACAGAGCGAGCGAGACACAGAGCGAGCGAGACACAGAGCGAGCGAGACACAGAGCGAGCGAGACAGAAAAACATAGAGATATTCTAGGGTGCGGGGACGAGAATAAGA